>NC_090825.1:23772196-24075227 GCF_028021215.1 Eschrichtius robustus
TAGCCACGGCAATCAGAGAAGAAAAAGAAATAAAAGGAATACAAATTGGAAAAGAAGAAGTAAAACTGTCACTGTTTGCAGATGACATGATACTATACATAGAGAATCCTAAAACTGCCACCAGAAAACTGCTAGAGCTAATTAATGACTATGGTAAAGTTGCAGGATACAAAATTAATGCAGAGAAATCTCTTGCATTCCTATACACTAATGATGAAAAATCTGAAAGAGAAATTATGGAAACACTTCCATTTACCATTGCAACAAAAAGAATAAAATACCTAGGAATAAACCTACCTAGGGAGACAAAAGACCTGTATGCAGAAAACTATAAGACACTGATGAAAGAAATTAAAGATGATACCAACAGATGGAGAGATACACCAGGTTCTTGGATTAGAAGAATCAACATTGTGAAAATGACTATACTACCCAAAGCAATCTACAGATTCAATGCAATCCCTAACAAATTACCAATGGCATTTTTTACAGAACTAGAACAAAAAATCTTAAAATTTGTATGGAGACACAAAAGACCCCGAATAGCCAAAGCAGTCTTGAGGCAAAAAAATGGAGCTGGAGGAATCAGACTCCCTGACTTCAGACTCTACTACAAAGCTACAGTAATCAAGACAATATGGTACTGGCACAAAAACAGAAACATAGATCAATGGAACAAGATAGAAAGCCCAGAGGTTAACCCATGCACCTATGGTCAACTAATCTATGACAAAGGAGGCAAAGGTATACAATGGAGAAAAGACAGTCTCTTCAATAAGTGGTGCTGGGAAAACTGGACAGCTACATGTAAAAGAATGAAATTAGAATACTCCCTAACACCATACACAAAAATAAACTCAAAATGGATTAGAGACCTAAATATAAGACTGGACACTATAAAACTCTTAGAGGAAAACATAGGAAGAACACTCTTTGACGTAAATCACAGCAAGATCTTTTTTGATCCACCTCCTAGAGTAATGGAAATAAAAACAAAAATAAACAAGTGGGACCTAATGAAACTTCAAAGCTTTTGCACAGCAAAGGAAACCATAAACAAGACGAAAAGACAACCCTCAGAATGGGAGAAAATATTTGCAAATGAATCAACGGACAAAGGATTAATCTCCAAAATATATAAACAGCTCATTCAGCTCAATATCAAAGAAACAAACACCCCAATCCAAAAATGGGCAGAAGACCTAAATAGACATTTCTCCAAAGAAGACATACAGACGGCCACGAAGCACATGAAAAGATGCTCAACATCACTAATTATTAGAGAAATGCAAATCAAAACTACAATGAGGTATCACCTCACTCCTGTTAGAATGGGCATCATCAGAAAATCTACAAACAACAAATGCTGGAGAGGGTGTGGAGAAAAGGGAACCCTCTTGCACTGTTGGTGGGAATGTAAATTGATACAGCCACTATGGAGAACAATATGGAGGTTCCTTAAAAAACTAAAAATAGAATTACCATATGACCCAGCAATCCCACTACTGGGCATATACCCAGAGAAAACCGTAATTCAAAAAGACACATGCACCCGAATGTTCATTGCAGCACTATTTACAATAGCCAGGTCATGGAAGCAACCTAAGTGCCCATCAGCAGACGAATGGATAAAGAAGTTGTGGTACATATATACAATGGAATATTACTCAGCCATAAAAAGGAATGAAATTGAGTCATTTGTTGAGACGTGGATGGATCTAGAGACTGTCATACAGAGTGAAGTAAGTCAGAAAGAGAAAAACAAATATCGTATATTAATGCATGTATGTGGAACCTAGAAAAATGGTACAGATGAGCCAGTTTGCAGGGCAGAAGTTGAGACACAGATGTAGAGAATGGACATATGGACACCAAGGGGGGAAAACTGCGGTGAGGTGGGGATGGTGGTGTGCTGAATTGGGCGATTGGGATTGACATGTATACACTGATGTGTATAAAATTGATGCCTAATAAGAACCTGCAGTATAAAAAAACAAACAAACAAAACAACTAATACTAAACTTTCATTGGGTTATTTGTATGGAAATATGTTAATATAAATGTTTCAGACATTACATGAAATTTCTAAAAATCTTGTATTTGTATTTGTATGGAAATATGTATGGAAATATGTTAATATAAATGTTTCAGACATTACATGAAATTTCTAAAAATCTTATATGTTCTGGTATAATGTTATAAGTAATAATCCTAGTTATTACTTTAAAATGTATATCTCAGAAATAACTAATTTTCTTGTCAACTGCATTATTATGAACTTTCATCAAATCTTTAACCGTGGTCATTTTTAAGTCTTTTGTCATTTACAGACAGTTCTGGGTGTACTCTGATGATTTTGCAAATATGTTCCTATAAAAGGGTTTCATCTTCAAGAAATTCATGGAAAAGACTCTGACAAGTACAGGTTTCTGGTAACTGACTGTACTGCTGAACTGAATGAATAAGCATTTTCAGAACTCTAATGAAAAACTGATGAACTCATAAAAGTGCTAACAAAAGATCAAGATGAAAAAAAAAAAATTAATTACATGGGACTGAGTGAACTGATGAGGATGAGTATAATTTTTGTGACTTTCTGTCTGAATTTAAAAAAAAAAAAAATCCCACAAGGACTCAGAGGCAAAGAATATACAAATCAATTTTCACTGCAAAGTAAAGGAGCTGTTACAGTGGAGGATTACTGGACTGAATGTCAATATTATGACATAGTATGAGTGTGTTTCATGTTTGGTAATTGCAATCATTGTTGCTTTTGTTGTGGTCATCCATGTACAATGCTTGGTGTCAGTCTATTTATCCCTTGTAAAAATAAAATACAGTGTGTGTGTGTGAAAAAAAAAAAAAAAAAAAAAAAGATACTCACAAAAGGGCTCACAAAAAGGGATGGGCATTGCCCTACACATAGCAAATCCCATCACCGCATTTAAATTTCTGTAAACTATGTTGTCAACTGAGGGATACTCTATCCCTGACATTGTAAAAAAAACAAAACAAAAAAACAACAAAACACAAAAAAACAGCTATTGACCCTCTCAGTACCCATGATGTCTAAACAAGACAAGTATCTGTTAGGATCTTTTGGGTGGTCCTGGAGGAAAAGTATTTATTATTTACAAATTTTACTTAAGACAATTTATTCTATTACTAGCAAATCGGCCCATCTTGAATGAGACTCCCTTCAACAAAAGGTGCTAGTGTCTGTACATATAGCAATTCATGCAGGCACTTCCATTAGTGCCAACAAAAACTCCTTTATTGTAGAGGCTTTAGAAACTTCATCTCTTAATTCTTAGAGTTTAGCCTGCAATTTTGATGCCAGAAATTGCCCATGGGTTTCTGATGCAAGAAACTGCCCCTCTTGGCCCTACAGTACATGCCATTATAGTGACAATTCCTTATCCTTCATGCTAAACTACCTACTGTAGTTTAGCAACCACAAATTCAGCACAGCTATTGAAGCCTCCTTGCTACAGGATGGAGGTAAACATGGACCTTCTTGTATATTCCACCTGCAGTTTCTTTGACAGATGTCATGTTGCTGTAGGAGGTCACTCCTTTCCCAGACCTCTTGGCCACCTAAGGAACTTCCTATGATTAACTGAGTAAACAGAGAATAAGGTTCATATAATTCACAGATGGCATCACCGTCAATGAACACGATGGAGCACAGCAGGAAGTGGCTGTTTTCAATACATTAACCAGGAAATCCTAATATAAAATGGGACCCAAGGGTCATCACAATTAATTACACTTCAGGCAGTCATTTTAGCACTGGATGCTCTGGCCAACCATCAACCTCATCGGCACATTTTGCAGACTTCTGAGCAATTGTCAAAGGTAAAATAGTTGGCCAGTGCCAATTGTGGTAGAATGAAAGACAGACATATGGATGAAGTGATGAATAGGTATGTGATAAAATAAAGTAAAATATTAATGATAAGATATCAGTGGTAAGTATAAGAATATTTATTGTAAGATGCTTTTAATACTTCTATACATTTGAAAATTTTCATAACAAATGTTGTGAAGAAAGATTTTTAAAGGCCATAAAAAAGAAGAAAAAATGTAAGCTAAAGAACAAAACAAACGCTTATAATACTTTCATTTTTGACAGAACCCAGATTTATAAACAAAACAACTATAAAGATAATTTTGGTAACGTTGGGAACATGTAAATGTGAAACGAGATTTAAATTATACAGTTTTTAAATGTTTTACATGTAATAATGACATCACTTTTTCGTAGAAAATATACTTAGAAGATACATAACTAGAGTGAAGTTTTATGATATATACAACGTGCAGAAAATGTGAAATGGTTCAGCAATATAATTACAAAATAAATAAAAGATACCGATAGATATAAATGGATAGAAGCAAATATCATATAACAAAAAAAATGTTTAACCTATGCTGTGAATCAAGAGTCATAATAATTCTCTTTTTTTTAAAAACTTTTCTTACTATTTTTATTCTTAAAGTACAGTGTTGGAAGGAAATATGAGAAGAAGCAACCAGATTTAATGATGATTGGAAATGAGAACTTAGATAATAGATACTGGTACCCTTGAATAATTTTACATTGACCAAAAAGTGGGATACTTAAATGTAAAGGCTTTGTTGCTATCATTTTTTGTAATTGTTTTTTTCACTTCTGGATTGTGTAAGTCAATTCTGATAGGGATTCTTATAGGTAATAATTATATTGCTTCTTTTTAGTTCTATGTCTTTTGTGTCTTACATTTATCTTTCCTCCATTTTCTTCTACATATAAAATGATCATGTTCTGATATTTCTGAATTTTGTTCAAAGAAAGTCACTTGCTGCTTTGACCACAAGGTGTCCCCTGCCACCATCTACTTCAGTGGATTGCAATGTAAACTGTTAGTAACCCTATATTTATTAACACAGTATTTGAAGGATTCTATACATCAATTTAAGACAGAGCCTAGAGAGACTTTCTTCTGAAATGAATTGATTAGAAAATACCTACAACTATACAAATAGGTGGGCAAAACAGATTTATAGCTAACTCTCCACGAATTTGTATTGAAAAGTCTTACTGGGTGTCAATGTTATGCCTGGCAAAGAGAACAAGGAAAGTCCATTTTCAGAGAGAGTAGATAAGTCCATATGGCATGGTATCTGTCATGTCCCCATTCTACAATGTAAAAAATCCCAACAATTGTCTCTATGGTATTTGTTATGAACTAAATGTTTATGTTCCCCCCAAATTCATATGTTGAAACCCTAACCCCCAATATAATGGTATTTAGCGATGGGATTTGGGGAGTAATTAGGCTTAGGTGAGATCACCAGTGTGGAGTTCCCATGATGGAATTAGTGGCCTTATAGGAAGAGGAAGAGACACCAGAGCTTCCTCTCTTTGTCATGTAAAGATAGAGTCAGAAGATGGCTTAAGCTCCTAGTCTATATTATTTGGTTGTTAAAGGCTTTAGAAGACAAAAACAGTATTTTATCTCCCAGGAAGACACATATGTTTCTCAAAGGCATTCTCACCAGATAATAATTTACTATAGGTTAACAGACTATTTTAGTGTAAAAAAATGAAATCAGAGTCCTAAGAAACAAATCAGGAGAACATTCAAAGAACATGCTAATTTTAACATATTGTCATCCTTCTCTATTCATTTTGTGCTGCTAAGATGGGGACTCTGCCAGCACATCTTTCCTTTGTTAGCTGGCTACCAGTTTAGCTCTTCCAATAGGAACACCAGGGGAAGATTGACAAGCTGGAGGATGAATAATGCACCTGCTCCTTACTCTTCTCCTGCTTGATTGTGTCAGCACCAATTCAGCAATGACTCCATTAGTGGATTCCAGTTAGAACTGATTCTGCACCTCCCCAGAGCCTCCAACACCAGCTGGTGGGTGTCTCGGCCCCAAGGTTTGAATCTTAGACCAAATAGATCTAGCTAGTTCCTGTGGCACTTTAGAAAGCCCTCCATCAGACAAGCAGAGTGACAGGAGAGCTTGAGGTGGGATGCTGTCAGTGTGCATGGAAAATGTCTTTGGGGGCTTCAACTGGATTCAGAAGTGACCAAGAAGATACAAGGCAGTGCATCCACATTCACTTCCCAAGTCCATCTATTGCATCATTCAGATCTGCCTATGCCCTATGCTGAGTCCCTTCTGTTATCGATGCTTTAAATTAAGGGCTAAAAATATCTAAAAGCGATGTGGCACCAGGTGTTAAGTGGAACAAGCTGTAGTCCCTGCTGCAGCAACTGCTCCCAAGATGGTATATAATGCTCATCCCCTTTCTCTAGCAACCGTTGCCCTGGATTAGCACATCAGTTGTTTGTGTTTCTTGTTCAGGAGAGTGGTGCAGACATGGAAGTCTGATGGTTATAACCACCTGCTTACCTAGCCCTTTTCAGGCCACAGTAAATGCATTGCCAGTGATTTTGTCACCAGTGAATTTTCTGAGTTCCAGACTTCCTCTTCCTTGTCCCCATTATGTAGCAATAAGTCTACCACCCATTATCTACTAGGTAGTTCACCCACCAGTAGAGTAAGGCCTTAGCTTGCTTACTGATCTATCTGCACTGAGAGCCCAAAATAAACTGATAGCATTCATAACTTTAGTTCATGGAAGTGATTCACTTCCCCCACCTCAAAGAGATCAGGATCCTTAATCCCTCCTATACTATAAAGGATGGGAAATACAAATTCATCAATTGGTCACTGACAGTGATGATAATACAAGTCAGTCCTATTATCACACCTTGATTTCTGGATGCAAGTCTTCTATCTATTGACATCTCAGCAAGATAAAATGACAATTGGTTCAACATCTATACCATGTCATGTCTAACATACTACTCCAACAACACATATCTTATACCCTATCTAGTGATTTGGCTGAACTTTTAAGAGAACATCTCAGTGCTCTACTAGACACTAGCTCTAGAGCCAGTTTGGCAGTGCCTTGTCTCCTAGTTCTGAGTCTCTGCTCTTCAGTGTCTTTAATATAATTTTCAAAATCTATAGTCTTAACTTCATCCATTTATTCCTTCCAGCTCTACAGGTGGAAGCTCTTTCCTGAAGTTACTGTCTCTCTGAATCCTTGGTGCCCACCTCCCTTTTTTTTTTTTTTTTTTTTGCCCTTTCAGTTCTCTACTACCTGTTCAAATAATTCTTTATTTGAACTTTGTTAAAATAACCAATGTGGTTTGTGTTTCCCTGCCTAGAAACAGAGGAGCGGGAGGGGAAGCTTGTGAAGAAGGAAATGATGTCAGAGTATTGTAAGTATATTGGGGCAGTGTGTTAAATTGAAATACAAGTAGCTAAGAATTTTCCTGAAGTCCATGAAATGTGGTACCTTGCTGAATGTTGTCCTCGGAGGATAGGAACAGCAGGAGCAGGGGGGGGAGAAAAAGAGAGAAATTCAAGTCTTTTGGAAAGGATCATCACTTTTTGGTGGGACTGAAGGAAAAATATAGAAATAGTTTGGACACTCAGCAATATTAAAAAGAACTCTGCTAGATGTTGTGGTACAGAATAGATCATATAGAAGTTCAAACAAACTATATTTACCAGGAGTGATACCAACCAGGTGCAGTTGTAATTGGGTGACAGAATTATTTGAAGCCAGAATGCTTGGGAGTTACTACTGTAATTTAGTGACGAAGGACCAGGGATGCTACACATGCTGCAATGCATGGGACTACCCAGCACAAGGAAAAGCTGTCCCTAACCAAATGCCAGTGGCACTCCGATGAGAAATACCATCTCAGATATTATTTTTAGTATTTTTCCTACTGATATTTTTTCTTAAAACACTTTCTTGTATTTTTCTCACATACCATATGGCTCAGGTAATACTGTAGTAACTGAAACATTTAATGAATATAAAAATGTTAGCTGAATACATCTTAAACATAAGACTCTTGAATTTTGTAATACGTAATTTCAAAATTTCATAAGTACTTTCTATTAATCATATTCAATTCGGAAAGCACAGATATTCTCAAGATGTCAAAATTGTTTATATCAGAAACAGTAATAAATATATGCAGATTTTCTCAGTGGAATCAAGCAGTTTTGTAAATATTTTCCTTTCGGAATAGTGTAAAAATTTAAGTTCATTTTTTCACAAATTCCCTGCTCATCATTCTTTCCTTTGTACATATTTAGATGAAGTAGTCAGAATATAAGCCTCTTGATAAAAAGAAAACCTGAAAGACAAAAATGTAGATTTTCTGTGGCAGGGAAAAAAAATGGTGCTGAATCAATGCTGCTACCTGGCAATACCATAATCAAAATTTTCTGTGGTTTGTACCTGGTCCAGTTGTGAATATGATGTCTTTGCATATAGATTGGAGATAAGTAAATAGCACATGAGTGGAAAATTCAGAACAAATAATATCCAATTTTAAAATGTGTGCCTATATTGAATGCAATCTAGAGTGTATGAGAGAAATTTCTCATCCCAAACCTTGTCTGAGACTAAACTATTTTTTGCTTGATGTAATTTATAGTTTCCTCTGGAGAGTAAAGCATTTCTATTAAAATCCTCAAGTGTTATTTTATGATTTTAAAGAGATTAAGAATTCATTCTAGAGAATAAGAATCACCCACCTAACTGACAGACCATCCATCCTTATAATCTTTTAAGCATCTCAGCTATTCCTTTAATCTACCACATTTGTTGTTGTTTCTGTGTATGTTTTTCTTTGTATGAAAATGCATCTACAAATAGTAAAAAACCTTTGAAATGGTTTTTTAAAGCTCTTCTTCTCTTTGTCAATTTGCAATACAAATTTTGACAAATATAGTCAAACTAATGTACATGAAGACAATTATGAGCAGAAATAGCTCTTTCATGTTGAAATAATAATAAATTTTAAGAATTGTTACTGACTTCTAAGTAGCCACAATAAAATTTCCAGACTGGCTGTTTCACAGTGAGGAAGGGATTTCCACCTAGAGTTGTAGGGAATGGCCAAATACATGATACCTAACACCAGACAGATGAAATCAACAGCAGCTTATTAATCACATATACTCATAACCCAGGGGAGGATGGCAAAGCAAGCCACACAAAGCCATAAGGAGTTGCATTTAGGATCATAGTGAAGAAGCAGGAGCCATTGGGGTGAGGGGTGACCCCTGGTCCCGCAGGAAGATGTGATTACTTGTTTGAATAATTCCATGGGATGGCAGAGAAATCAAACCTGCTACTGACAGTGGTGTTAGTAAGAGCTCCAAAATGGAGAAAGATGAATTTAGAGCCAAATGGATCCGGCTCTGAGCTTGAGTTGCCCCACCTACATATTTTTGAGCTCACTGGAGAATCCAGAATAAATACTACCTGGGGGTTTGTCCTCGGTGTTTGTCTCCTCCTCCTGGCCTTGTGTGGCCTAAGTATTATACCTTGAACAGCATATTTCATCCAAATGCAATACTAGAAGCTGCACCTTTTTTGGACTTCTGCTGGCCTGTTTTATTTCCTTTATATAAATGTGATTTTTCAGAAGTTGATTGTAAACACTATTCTAGTCCTGTTCTTAATCTAAACTACCAATTTTAATTAAAATCAAGTGCTAAAAAAAAAAAAAAAAAAAAAAAAAGCTCTGCTAGCTTTGCCTGGTTCCACCCTCTAGGTGGACTTAGAACATTTTGAGAAAGACACTTCAAAGCCAGGGTCCCACGTGCTAGGGTTTCTGTTTGCCCAAGACTAGGAGGTTCAAAAATAGAAAGAGACCTAGACCTCTCACGAACCCTGAGTTACATCCACATAGAATAATTTTTAAAATTTCTCCTTTGTAAGTGAAAACACTGCATAATAAAACATTCAAATCTCTTAACCTGAAAGACTTTTCAGATAATTGAGTTATTGAAATATAACCTATATACATTTAAATCCCAGATGACCGTGCCAATTACATAGTAGTTTATAAAACAAAATTTTATAATTAAGTTAGAGAAAAACAGTTCATTTAAAATATTACTTTTTAAAGTAATTATTAGGCTCCAGTAGGTACTACTTGAAGTTTAGGCAGTTTAGATAAAAATTGTGTATTTAGGAGAGCATTTTTCCAACCCATCAAAAATATTTTCAAAGAAATTTGAAAATGGAAATATAAACTGTTATAATGTGCATGATTATATAACTCTTAAGAAGTATTTTAAGCTCTTTATATGTATTCATTCTCTCAGAACTGTTAAATGGGAGAGATGCCATTACACTGAATAAGTACTTAACCATTTCTATGGAAACAAATAAGAGCAAAACAAAATCTCAGGTGCCTTATAAGTAAGATAATAAGCAAAGAAATCTGTAATATACTTAATGTCATTTTCTCCACCTTGCCCGTTATCTTCAATATTCATTTTTATTAGGTTTGATAGATTTTACCCTCTCAATAATCATCATTTTCTTCTCTGCATCTCACATACAATTTAGTTTAGGATTCTATCTATTCTGTATTGCTCCTACCTTGCCCTCCTCCTTTGGGACAGATTTCCATCAGTTGTCAAAGTACTCTTTCTAAAAACAAAAATAGATCATGTTACTTCTCAAATTCTTCAATAAATCCTAATATCCTTCAAATTCAAAGCCATTTATCAACAGTAGGTCCTTGGGGATCAGCACATATTGAATTATCTTGTCTCATTCTGTTAATGTATCATTCATCCATCCCTTCATTTACCTATCCATTTGTATTTATAGACCACCAGGTTTGGGTCATGAACTGTTATAAATAAGGCTAGGGATGATATAGCATGAGCAAGCACCATGGTTCTTGCTCTCATTCACCATGAAAACGGTGTCTTAGTGGGTAAAAATACAATGAAAATAAAAACAAATAAAAAACACAACTTTGGAAAATGATACAAATCTTAAAAAAATAATGAAATGGCACAGTTGGACGGCAATGAGATTTGGTTACCTCCAACCAAAACAAGACAGTCAAGAGAGATTACTTCAAGAATAGTGGTGCGTCCTTCACTAGTGCACTTTCTAAATCTTTGGTAATGAAAGAGGTTTCTGATCCTCCCAGGAGGTATGCTTAGGAGATACAGAGCAGCTTGTAAATAATAGATCCATTCCAAGGTTTCCTTCCCGCTGAGCTTGCAGATTCCTTTCTCTGCAGCATGCCAAAGATCCCACTTTTTGACCTTTTTAAAACTTTCATACTCATTATTAAAATTTTAAAACACATCTAAACTGCATTGAGTACCAACACTTTCTTGTAGCCAAGAAACCCACAGCCTTGTTCAAGCAGGCAATGGGTCCAGTGTATGACTTGGGGTACACTGTTATTTTTCACGGTGAGGGAAAAAAGAAAGGATAGTAAAGAAGAAATAGACATTATTTCTAACTCCTGCTCAGGACTCTGAAAGATAAAACTGAAGGATATTAACTGTACGTCATTCATTAGTCCAGGTGACAATTGTTGAAATACCGCAACTGTAACTCCATGCCCATGTTCATGAATCAACACACTAAATCTGAAATTCTAGGTGACTATAGCCATAGTAAAGAGATTGGCTTTACTAAGCCTATTATTCGTTCTTACTTGGTTTAACACGCTTGAAATCACCTCCCACATAATCTCTTCAGAATACTAATAATATAAATTACTGTAGGCTTGCCCTTTCAGTGTATAGGCTATCTCTTTCTAGAATAAATCTTCAATATTTATATTCAAGACTATGTTGGAATCTAACTCATCTTGTACTTGAGAGCAATAAGATGTGGTGGTGAATGGGAGAAGAACCTGGAGGAGAATCAATATCAGATTTTGATAAAGCAGTTATTGAAAATATGTTATATAGCAAATAGAAGGCTTGTTCCCTCAGATGTGGTAAACTAAAGCTATCTCCTCAGCTAAAGTTGTTCAGAGGAACATCAATATTCAGAATTCTCAGTCTCATTCACAGCTGTCCAAATGACCCTCTCCCATGATGCAAAGTTCCAATCTCTTCTTAAAAGTATCCTGGTACCAAGGAACTCTCTTTTGGTATTAAAACCTGATGTCTCAGTAATATATATTACCAATAATTTATACTTCATTTTAACATCTTTGAGTGGCAGATTGGGAGCTATTAAATGAAAAATAAAATCAATTTAATGAGTAGACAACATAATTTTTAAGTGAAATAATTTGGGCCCCCAAAAAAAGAATATGTCAGAATATATTACATATAATAAAATACTGTTTTTTTTAATTTTGATATTACATACACACACAAACACAAATAGGGTTAAATTTAGATTTTGCCCAGTTGTTCACTAAAAAAATCAACTGTTTAGCTTTTCTTCAGGTTTGAATTTCGAAAATCAAATGCCTACCTGCTACATCAATGTCATTTCCAGCATCCTTGTATTTGTGGCATGATCAATGATCCACTAACTTTGTAGAGTATCGTCAGGTCTGATCAACATAATAACATGGCATGACATTCTGATTTACTAATAATATGTGAATATTTTAGTTAAATTCAGGTAAGCTTTCTAGAAGAATATCAAATGTATATTTTTAAATGCCATACACAAATTGTTTGTAAATATTATCAGCAGGAAATAATACTGCAAAAATAATGATGATTTAATGCATTTAATTATAAAATCAATTTGCAAATAATTTAAATAGGTAAATAAATAATAAATTTCATTTAAGCTTCTGTAAATGAAGGGATATGTTAGATGTAGCTGGTAACAGCTGTAAACAATTTATAAAAATTCAAATAATATTACAAACCAAAATAATATCAATTTATAACATCCTAATTTTAATTCTTATAAAATTGATGTAACAATTTAATTAATGCCAAAAGTGACACTAAAGTGTTTGCAGGGAAAACATGATAAAACACACATTTTAACAAGGTTTTCTCATTGAAAGTCTGAAATGAAACAAGTTTGGGGGAGGAAAACAACAGAAAGAACTCTTTCCATAGTCAGATGAAAAATGATAAATATTCAAAATAATGTAGGGAATGTTGTTAGGGGTTCAGAACAGCCCTCCCCAAAATGTGCCACTTTGGCATGTGGATTTTTTTGAGCTAAAGGAGACCCTCTGGGCTCAAAGGAAACAATTGTCCCTGCCTTAACTACCTTGAAGAATTTAAATTGGAGATTTTTTTCCTGAAAAAGAGTTACTTACCAGAGACAAATTTTATCTAAGTGACCCCGTCTATATGGCAGGGCAAACATTAATTATTAAACATCTGCTCTTCTTCTTGTTGCCCTGTGAATAATCCTCCTATCCTTGGATGCGCCAGGCCTCTGTCCCATTCCTTAGGTATATGGCCTATATACCTCACTTTACCTTTCTGTCTGAACCTGTCATGTACGTGGGGTTCCCATATGTACAGAATTAAATTTGATGTTCTCCTGTTTATCTTCCTTATGGCAATTTAATTCTTAGACCAGACAGAAGAACCTAGAAGGGCAAAGGAAAGTTTTCTTCCTCCCCGACAGTGTATCAGAAATGAAAGAGAGACTTGAATGGTGATAATAAAGTATGAGCAACAAATCTTGATAGAAAAATAATTGGATGTAAACCCTGGGGAAAATGAAGGAAACTAATTTAACTCATGTTTCTGTTTTCTGTAAATGGGTAGTTGATGGTATGGGAGGTACTGCAGGATGACACAGATTTGCTGGAATAGCTGATAATGTGGATATGTGTATTTGAGGCAGATTGAAGGGGGATTGCATGTAAGGAAGTAAAAACAGTGAATAAGGAACTGTCATTCTAGGTATTTGGTGGTGAAGGAGAATTATATCTTATTTATTTTAAAGTAGAAGAGATTTGAACATACATTTACTTTGAGGAAAATTTGCTAATAGAAATAAGTAGAAGTGAAAGATGCAGGGAAAAGAAGGCCTGAGAGAGGACGTGGAACAGAGGTTTGAGCAAAGATGGTAGGATTAACCTCCAAGAAAGGCAGAGATACTGTTCTTCAGAGACACAGCTGGAAGCTCTGAAATTAGCTTCCAAAAAAGGTAGAGTAGAACTATTAGGTCAGTGTGTCCAGGGGTCTCATTCAAGAGAGCCTCAAATTTCTCGGAAAATAGTGCAATACATTGATATTACAATATATTTAAGAAAATAGTCTTTATAAAATAAACAAAAAGTAATTTTAAATCTCTTAGATACAGTATAAAGCAGCAGTAAATGTGAATCTACCTGAATTTTCAAAATCTAGTATAGTTACCCCAATTATCCATATTTTACCTAGACAACAAGTAATGGAGCAAAACCATTTGTTATCGTCTTCTATATGTGTATATATTTAGATGAAAGCGTAAAAATTGGTAGCATCTCTAGCATCTGAAGTTATGTTATACTTTGTATTATATTATTTTTAAAATGCTATAATTATTCTGACTCCAGTAAAAGCATCTAATTAAGTCTGCATCATGAAAAATGTTAATATTGCAAAGGGAATAAAATATATGGAAAGTTTTAATGTCAATGATCACTTTGCCAACATTTTTCTGTAATTATAAATCAGTTTAATTATCAAATAAATACAAATAGTCTATTTCTCAGTCTTAAAAATTCACTTTTATTTCACAAGACAGATTAGTAAGTATCAGTAGTATCAATTATATAGAAACAAGGCTTTTATCCACTATTCTTCCTTGCAAATATTTCAGGCACTGTATTTACTAAATAGGTAGGTGAAATAATTTTTTTTTAAATGTTCATATTACGAATTTTATTTTCTTTTGATTTTGAAAGCAGGCTATTAAGAATGTTCAACATCTTAGTTTTTTTTTTTTATGGTCAATCTTTGAATACTAAACATAATTTTAATTTAATATGAACAGTTCTTTTTTTTTTTTTTTTAAATCATCCTAGGGCACATTCTTAACTTGTGTGGCGGAAAAAGCATGAGCTGAATATGTCTCTGTTATAGATTTTCTGTTGTTGCCTAAACTGACTAAAAGTAATTTGAAAATTTGAAAGTATTTTTCCCTCTGTCACAGATATTGAAACATATCATTGTATCCCCTACTTATCATTACTATTTTCTCAATGTAGGTTAGGAAGGTGTGAGGTATCTGATATTGAATATTTTCATGACGTAGCAAGTGTATATTATTTAACTAGGCCCTCATCTGATCACTTATCCTAAAAAGAGAATGATAACTCATATACGTCCTGAGTACATTCAAGAGTAAGGCCATATTTCAAATCTTTCACTAAGAACAAACCCTTTCATTCTGCAAGTGTCCTTTCTCCTAACTTCCTTTTTAGTCAGATAATCAGAAGCAGGAATAGTTCCAGGTGAAAAAAAATAAAATAAATGTATCAATTAAAGACTTCTCAATGAAAGTATACTTTACATTTGTAAGTGTTAAAGTAACATATCAGACATGGTCTTTGATTTCCAGAAGATGAAAACCTAACAGGAGAAACAATATATTTATACCTAAAATAACAAAAATGATTGTTGTCATGGATGTGCCCAGAAAGTTTTCAGTAAAAGAGTCATTCTTGACTCTGAGGACCTCATAAACATTCCAGACACAGGCAGTACAGTAGATATAGTCCAGAAGAAAACCACAATTATTCTTTCACCAAATTCAAATGTTGTCCTAGTCTTTGTACAGAGGATAATGGATTAATGCAAGTATGTCTGGAAGTTCCAGGATCCTTTCTGTCCTTTGTCCTTGGTCAGCCAAAACTATTCTGTTCTCCTGTGACAATGACAAATACAACCCCAATTCTAGTGGAGAAATTTTATGATATCAGAGTGGATTGTGCTCATACTCAAACTCTCAGCACAGGGTTCTAAATAATTATTTCCCTGTCAGCTTTTAAACAGTAGCCTGTTTGTTGCATCCAATCAAGGAACCTGGAAATTGTATTACTTACTCATTTGTTTTTATCCTAATCAGGTGGTGGATGGGATGGCTGGCAATTTACATGGATCTTGAATTCAGTCAACTGAATTGTGCTGCACACCACTGTGTGTGTTGAAGATATGTTCTGATAGTAAGAACACAACTCTCCTTTGAACCCAGAGTCTGATTTGCTTATGGGATTTGTATTAGTCGGCTAGGGCTGTCATAACAAAATGCCACAGAATGGTTGGCTTAAACAACAGAAATTTATTTTCTCATATTTCAGGGGCCTGGAAATCCAAGATCAAAGTGTCAGCGGGTTTGATTTCTCCTAAGTCCTCACTTCTTGGCTTGCAGATGGCCAACTTCTCTCTGTGTCCTTATATGGCTTTTGCTCCATGCAAACTCACCCCTGGTGTCTCCTCCTCTTATAAGAACACCATTTCTATTGGATTAGGGCCCCACCCTTTTGACTTCCTTTGACCTTATTTACCTCTTTAAAATCCCTACCTCTAATAGAGCCACACTGGAGTTTAGGGCTTCCACAAATGAACTTTGGTGGAAAACAATTCAGTCCATAATGATATATTTACATAATATTATCATCAAAACCAGAGATTTATTTTAGGTTGCCTTATTACCAAAAAAGCAGCTCAAAATCCAGGAGATTTTTGGTTAGAAATTGCTGGCAAATACTTGTGCTAAAAAACAGAATAAAAAATAATTAAGCGAAACAACAGCAACAAAGATCCACTTATTTGCCTGAAATGCTTAACAAATTATTTTCAATTCCAATTTTTCAAGGAAAGTGTAATTACATATATGCCTCTTTTATTTGACTCATATATATAATACCAGGTTATATAAGATGGTATATTATACTCCCTAATATGGTTATATGAACAATAACTGTTTCTGAAGTTCAGAAAAGTGGGCTAGAGTTGTTAGGAATGGTAGACTAGAGTTTCCAGAACTGGTTTTGCAGACTGAATCACAAAAGCAATAACCAGGTGATTTGTGATTCCTTCTGATCCTCCACTGTAAGTGAACATGGATGCCCCTAATGTCACATTTAAGGGCTGAGAGGAATTCTTTTTGTACTTGTTTGTCTGGACACATTGAAATATAGAGAATAAAGGGGATTAGCTGAGAAAATCACATGTAACCAAACTTATTTTCAGTTGTAATAATTTTAAGAACAGAAAATGGCATTCTAAGTCAGGGTACATGGAAAACAAAACAAAACAAAACACCAAAACATAAAAAAGGATCAAACACTAAGCTAAAGATAAGCCATGAATCATGCAGGTGGTTTCCTTTACTGTTGGGCAAATATGAATATCCATGACTGAGGTGGATGGATAGATAGTAGATAAAAAAGTTATTCCACGTTTCTGAATTATTTCCAAGTCATGTAGTGCTTCAACTCTGATGAATAAATAGATAAATGATAGATAGAATAATTTATTTACCATCTTTATGTGATCAAAATATGATTAGTAAAATATTTGTTTTTAAGGACAATTTTAAAATGTACCAACCTCATGGTATTCTGTAGAGCACAATGTCTTGTAAATATTTTTTATTACAGGAAGACGTTTGAGAAAATGTAAATCTAAATATATAATATAATATAATATTATATTATATAATAATTTCAGACAGCATCTTAGCACCTTATATACCACAGCATGGATTTTGCAGACTCTTAGGTAGATACGGTAGTTCTCTCATCCCTATAGTCTAGAGACACAAAAACCGTTCACTCTGACATTCGCCACTTGCAATCTATTATGTGGTTCTTTGTAATATTTCTAGGTTTTGAGTGTATAAAGTCGTATAGCCCTTGGCATAGCTTTTAGGAAGTATAATTCAAACCCAATTGCCTTTTGTGTAGAAAGCTAATTCTTAATATCTAACATAAAAGTTTCATTCTTTAGCTTGTGGCAATTGTTCCATGTTCTCTCTCTGCTGCCTACTATAGAGGCAACTGGTCACTTAAAGGACATTTTCTCCCCAGGGTCTTGAAATTAGAATCAGGTGATGTGTCTTAATAAATACTGTTTTAGGCATTATTAGGAGGTTATGCTGGATATTTAGAATATATTTTTTTGTGTGTGAGACATAGTCAAACCTATCTGGTGTTTCAAACAAACTGGAAGGACCTCAACCAAAATAGAGAGATTGCCAAAACACATATCCTATATATAATAGAATACAACCAAAACATATATCCTATACATAATAACTTGGTAGACTCAAGAAATCAAGTTCATTGAACTTCTTCAGCCTGACACTGGTATCCAGAGCTGAGGCTATATTCTCTTGAATTTATTACAGCAAACTATAACTTCTGCACGACTTATGTTGTAGAATATTAGATTTTGTCAAAGTCAAAAGTCATCCTGTGAGAAAATGTTTTACTTTTAATGTATTATATATTTGTGATAAATGAGCATTAGCTGAATAATATATAGATATTGATATGAATATGAACTAATGTTACAATGAAAACAATACTCCTCACCAAATGTGTTATTAAGTAACACAATTTATCCAAATTCATGGCCAGCAGTTGAACTCCTCTACTCTTCCTCTTCTTCCCACTCCCTCATTCTATATGAGGACTATAACCTATCACATAAATGACTTGACTGATTATTTACTTGTAACAGTAATTCTTCGGAGGACAGCAAAATCTTCTATTAAAGCTATTTTCAGTTCTTAAAGAAAAGGTAGTCTAAAGAAAACTAAAGGAAACTTAGCGACTTACAGAATGTTTTATGAAAAACAACTTATTGAGAACGAAAGGATGACTGTTGCTTTGTAATTCCTTTAAAGTTTACTCACATTTGTAGAGCCTGAAGGAGACTGTGTAAAGAAGATAAAATAAAAGCTTGGATGCCACACAAGATTAACGTGGCAACAGAGATAAGAACATTTAATCAATGGAAAACTAGTTTCATGGAGCAGATCAGATCACAGTGACTGGAGGGCAATGTACAAAGCCCATGAATGATTGCTATTTACCTTTTGAGAACAATGACAGTAATATTTTGCATTTTGATAACTACTTTGATCAGAAGTTTCCAAACTCTTAGCATATTTTAACATATTAAGCCTTCTAAGATAGATATGACTTCAATCAGAATTTTATAAAGGGATAGGCTGCTTGAATTTCTGTTGGAGAGAATGCAAGATGAGTGGAGATTAGAGATGCTTTTGAAAACATCCCACAGCACAACCCTTGTGGAGTACAGGTTTACATTTTTATGAGAAAACCAATAGAGTTTCAAGATAATCAGAATCCTTAGCTAGGTATTAATGATATTTCCATGTAGACAGAAATATTGAAGTCTTATTGTAAAAGGGATGCTGTATATTAATCACTAAAAGTAAATAAATCATAAATCTTAAGGGAGCAAATATATAGCAGTAAAATTGGAGTAGAAAAATATCAGAAACAATAGCAATAGCATCAGTTTGAATGTAGTGAGACATTATATGATTACATTATGATGAATTAGGCACCCTTATGTAGAGTAATTATAAACTAATAGCTATTAGTTATAAGTAGTTAGCACAGGTATGCTAATGGACATTCATTAATATAACCTTCTTTAAATGAAAACATCTTTCACACAGTTTGCAATTTCACACACATAATTAAAAATAAATGTCTTCCCTCACTACAAACATGTGACGTACCCCAAGACTTTGTAAGCTTAGGAGAAAAAAAATACCTTTAATGAGACCCAGATAAAGAAGGGGAAAGAGTAGTATGGTAGAAAGAGAAGATCTTTTATAGTTCTATTCTTCTACTAAATGAATAGATAGATAGATTGATGATAGGTAGGTAGATAGAAAGATAGATAGATAGATAGATAGATAGACAAAAAAAATAGATAATTTCTCTCTACCTTACATTTAGGGACAGATTTTATATTCATTGCTTTCTGTCTCAGACTGTATATAACATCATGTTTAATTTTCCATAGCTTGTCTCTGAGGGAATGGATCCTTTCTCCACCCCGATTTTCCTTGTTATACAATATCTTTGTGCAAATGTGTATCCAAAAATAATACTATTCACCTGGAGTTATTAGAACATGTGCTTTGAATTTATTAACTAGTTTGAACTGATATATTAAGCCCATTCTTTTATTCTTATCAACTTTCTTATAATGAATAAAATAGATTTTCAGGAGAGTTTTCTAGAATAAGGAGGAACATGATTAAGTTAAATGATTTGCTATGCAATTGAACTCTTGACTTAAATCTCATCGATGGTCTAATTAAAAGAGCTAACTTAACTACTCAGTAACATGTTGCCAAAGACAGCACTAATTATTGTTAAGGCAATTTATTATGGGGAAAATGTACAAATTTTGAAAACATGGTGGAAAGGGACCAAGACTGAAGAAGCTGATCCTAACATTATTTAAATGACCTCAAAATTTGGGAGTGCATTCAATTTTGTAATGAGTGTCCAAAGCTTAAGAATGATGTGCTAACTCTGCATATTTCCTATTTCAATACTATAAGCCAAGTTCAACGACCTCGAGGAGGAAAATATATTGTGCATTGTGTAACTGGATATTAACTAAGGGTACCAGATAAATTTCCAAGAAAGCATCAAGCGAAAAGCGATACAAAAGAGTGGCAAGGATGTCTTCAGATATATTGCAGACACTGTTAATACTTAACTGACAATCGCACTCCTTTCTCATATATTAACAGAACTTTACTTTCATTTATGTTTTGGATTATCATATTTTTCAGGAGCTCTTCCCAAGGCATGTAGAATTGTTTTTATTTCTGAACCAGTACATAAAGCAAGAATGGAAAAGACCCACATTTCTATATATCACAAAAAAACTCTGGGAACATATACTCCATATTTGGTGTTGGAGCCAATGCTTGCTCTAAATCATGTCCTTTAAGTGTTATTCTATGTCAACATAGAATTGCAACATTTTATGTCTAGTCACGTGAAAGTGACTAATGTTATTCTACATAAGAAGAAAAAAGAAATTAAGACTCACGAATATATCTTTATTTTAAACATTTTTCTGATTTTTCTTTTTGAAGTAGAGTTGATTTATAATATTGTGTTAGTTTCAGATGTACAGCAAAGTGATTCAGTTATATTTTTTTCAGATTATATTCCATTATATGTTATTATAAGATATTGAATTGTAATTCCCTGTGGTATACAGTAAATCCTTTTTGCTTATCTATTTTGTATATAGTAGTTGGTATCTGTTAATCCCATACTCCTAATTTATTTACAAATTAAACAGGTCTATTAATAACATGTTTTCTCTGTACAAGAAAAACAAGTATTAATATTTCTAATACACTTACCATTATGTAGCAAATTTAAAACATGTCAATTTAAGTACAGACCTTTATACTTTATAAGATAAGCACACTAAGTTATTACATACAAGGATTCAAATAGTGGTGAAGCAAATAGTAAAATTTTATAGGATTCTTGTTTATTTTATTAATATATGAATGCATGTAGATCAGACTTATTTGGGGCTTTAATTTTATTGTTTTCTCTCTATTTGTGTGTATGTGTATACATACACATACACACATAAAAAGGCAACGTGAAATTGCCATTACATTTCTCTGAATTAGACAATCTTATGAAAACAAAATTGGAATAGTGTGAGTCTCTTTATTCCGAAATGTCTATTTTTATTCATGCATTTAGCAGTTTCTTGCATTTTAGTTGTGCTAAATAAAAAAAATATTTATATGCATTTTGACTATTTTTGAATATAGCTAATCTAGACATGAGAAGTAACATTTATCAAATGTTTGATAACATAAAATCTAAGTATTTTAGTATTACTAGAACACCTAAAAAATTTTTTTTCAGGACATAAAAAATGCCAGTGTATGTCACCTGAAACATATATCTATAAAGCTAAGTGCTGAAAAACACTACAAATCTATATTACTAAAAACCTTTATTACTAAAAATAGTTTTCACTGAATTCTCAATCTCACTATAATGAGTGGCAAACATTAAATTATTTTTCAAAACAAATATTTAGAGCCAGTTCTCAAAAAAATGACGTGAAATCAATATAGGCTTTTATGTTTTGCATAGGATTTTTAAAAGATTCAGTATTCCCTATAAACGAATGGAAAGAATCAGAATAAAAGAACTAAAAAAAAAAAAAAAAAGAAATGAAATGCTTCTATTGAAAATTTTACCTGATGGTAATATTGGCTTTCAGAAATAAAAGGAGACATTCTTAAAGAATGATTTTATATTATTTTTTAAGATAATTGTGTATTAAGTAGCTATCAATATTACAAAAACACAAAGAGAAATTCATCGGTATAATTATATTGCCACATACTTTATAATTACATATCTCTAACTGATGCTTTTAATCACCTACTGTGGTTGAACTACACCTGCAGAAAGGTTATACTTAGACTTCCAGTACTAACTAATGTGTTTTCAACTGCAGAACTGAGTGTAACATCATAGAATAAATAGAAATTTTCATGAAAATCATATTAAAGTTTTGAAGTTATAATTCCCAATAATGTTTACAATATAATCCCAGTCATATTAAAGTCCTCAAAGTGAGATAGGATGATTTAGGACTTCCAAAATAAAAATATGCCCATCATGTGTTTTTCAAATATCAATAGATTGTGTATTCTACACAACTACTCTGTTTTAAATGTTTCTTTAAGAGAATGTGATCAAAATGCCTTTCAGGCTAATTTATTTGACCTCCTAAATAGTAATTGCTTGAAAGTGATGTCATTATTGAAGTTTTAATACTACTAATACATCCTCCAAATTAGGTCTAGAGAGAATTTTCTAAAACTTACATCTGATAATGTCATAAAATTATTGAAAAACACTCACAGCTATCAAGGAAAAAATTCTTAGACTATTTGGCATTAGTCCCTATAATATACCCTGGTATATATTTAATTCTAGGCTTCAGCTATTTATCATATATACCCTCCACCGAAGGTATATCAGTTCAAAAATCTCTATTTGTCTCCAAGACCTGTTTAAACCAATCTCTTCTATCTGTTTAACTCATTTATTTGCTTACTTTTTCTTTATGTTTAAGACATCTTCCCTGGAAACTGTTTCTGGATATTCTCTCTCTGCTTTAGCATCCTGTGTGTTACCTATATTATCTAGCAAACATCACAGTACACTATATTTTAATGTATGATTTACATAGGTGAGCTCTTTGAGGGAAAGAATAGTTTACTAATTTTTCCTCCCAGGGCCTATCTGTGACTATTTTTAAGGGTATTTCAGAATCTCCTTTTACACTTTAAAACATACTTAAGATAATTAAACTGTATTATTGAAGACAAATCAAAAGTCCTTCTTTCATCTAGCATTTTCCCCACATTGCCAAATGTTACCATATGTTCTAAAGTAATAATTTTCCAATGGCACTGGATTTATCAAAAGGAATACATTGGATAAGTTTACCATAATATAAGTATATGAAGTATTAATACATTTATTCATAAATGTAAATTAACAGAGTTTTTGTCACAGAAGAAACCTAGCTGTTAAAATTTTAAAGATATACTTTCATTTTAAATTGACTTGATTTTTTTAAATTTATTTTTTATTGAAGTATAGTTGATTTACGATGTTGTGTTAGTTTCAGGTGTACAGCAAAGTGATTATACATAAATATATATATATGTATATGTATATATATATTCTTTTCCAGATTATTTTCCCATATAGGTCATTATAAAATATTGACTATAGTTCCCTCTACTATACAGTAGGTCCTTGTTGCTTATCTATTTTATATTAAATTGACATTTTAAACCACTATGTATTAACTATGTAAAAAACTTGACATTTTAAACCACTGTGTATTAACTATGTAAAAAAAGCCCACAAACATTTTAGTTTTACTATTCCCTAATTTTTTGGGGGAGGGGCAGAGACATCTATGTACCCTTTCACATGTTTTAATTTGCTTTCTATGTGAGGTTGAACAGTCCAAATGACACAATTGTCTGAGTTTTGTGATTTTTGAGGTTATTTAAAAAATAGATATATAACTCTCTTAATTACCAGTACAAATTACTATAACAATTGGATACTCACTGTCATTTTCTGTCCCCACATCTATCTATTTTGAGCTTATTCTTTGAGCTATGGGCAGTTAATATATTTTATTTTTCTTCATGGAAGTAGTATTTCCACTTAACTTCCTTCACAGAATTTTTCCTAATAAAACCCATTTTAATATTTATATATTTGAAAGTTCAATTTATCATTTTTTTAACAAAAATTCATTTTTCTTCCCTCTCTTCCTATATAAATAGTGTATTAGTTAGGTTTCTGCAGAGAAACAGAAGTAATAGGACGTGTGTGTGTGTGTGTGTGTGTGTCTGTGTGTGTGTGTGTAGAGAGAGAGAGGTTGTATTTTTTTTTTTTTAAGATTTATTTTATTGATTGATTGCTATGTTGGGTCTTCGTTTCTGTTCTAGGGCTTTCTCTAGCTGCGGCAAGCGGGGGCCACTCTTCATCGCGGTGCACGGGCCTCTCACTATCGTGGCCTCTCTTGTTGCGGAGCACAGGCTCCAGACGCGCAGGCTCAGTAGTTGTGGCTCACGGGTCTAGTTGCTCCGCGGCATATGGGATCTTCCCAGACCAGGGCGCGAACCCGTGTCCCGAGAGGTTGTATTTTAAGAAATTGGCTCTGCAATTATGGAGGCCAGCTAGTCCAGAATCTGCAGGGTAGATCAGCAGGTTGGAGACCCAGAGAAGACCCAAAGAAATTAATCATGCAGGTTGAGTCTGAAGACAGTCTGGAGGTAGAATTCCCTTTGTACATTTGTGTCCAAATTTTCTCTTCTTATAAAGACATAAGTCATATAAATTACCTCATTTTAACTTAATTACCTATTTAATACAGTCTCTAAATACAGTCATATTCTGAGGTACTAGAGGTTAAAACTTCAACATATGAATTTTTGAGGGAACTTAGCTGGTTAATAGATACATAGAGATGTAGATATGGAGAGATGAATAGATATAAATTAAAATTTAATTTTGTATTCATAAGTATATAAATATATTGAGATGTATTGACAATTCATCTCAATGAGATGAAAACAGTTTTTAAAAATTGTTTAAAATATAAAATATTTATATTTCTGTGCAAAAATTTTGTTTATTTCTATGATCTGACAGCATTCAGCAAGGCTATGCCTTTAGATTTTGTATATAGAATTAAGAACTAGGAAATCTTAAATAAGTAGATGGCTATAGTTCTGAGTTGTATTCCAAAAAAGAATCAATTTTTGTGTATAACCAAATGTGTTGTTTAAAAATAGATAATAACAGATAAGAACATTAAATCATATTTCAGTTTTTGGGGAGATAAACTTTTTGAAATAATTTGATTTACAAAATGATTTTTATCTAGTCACTGATGTAGTCGACTTTCTCTATACAAACATGGTATTTAGAATTGCATTTACTTGATTATCTGCAGAAGTTTACTTCACTTGAATAACAGATAAGATTCTGGATGAATAGAGATACGCTTTCTAGGAAATGAAGAGTGAGGAAAGAAGAATTTTCATTGCCCTGGGCATTTCTCAGACAATTCAATTCTGGAAAAAACTACATATAAAGTTATGTACCTGGTATTAATTGACTTAAAACTACCCATGCCCTTATACACTTACAGCGTATTTTTATATAAACAATATGAAGAATGGTTTTATGTATAATAAAATAATTAATAAAAAGAATGCATATATGGATATTCTTCTACGAATATTAGCATCAACACCAAATAAATGAGTTAGATTGTATCATGTGTATATACTCAATAATGTACCAGGCAAGTGCATGGTTTATATATGTTATCTTCATTAATCCTCACAATAATCTTGCATATTAGAGATAAGAAAGTTAGTTAGTAGTTACATAATTTGCTTGAGATTATAAAATTACTGAGTGACAAAATAGAAATTTGATCAAGATATCCTTAATTTTTTTTAATTTTATTTTATTTATTTATTTATTTATTTATGGCTGTGTTGGGCCTTCGTTTCTGTGCGAGGGCTTTCTCCAGTTGCGGCAAGCGGGGGCCACTCTTCATCGTGGTGCGCGGCCCTCTCACTATCGCGGCCTCTCCTGTTGCGGAGCACAGCCTCCAGACGCGCAGGCTCAGTAATTGTGGCTCACGGGCCTAGTTGCTCCGTAGCATGTGGGATCTTCCCAGACCAGGGCTCGAACCCGTGTCCCCTGCCTTGGCAGGCAGATTCTCAACCACTGCGCCACCAGGGAAGCCCTATCCTTAATTTTTTTAATTGAAGTATAGCTGATTTACAATGTTGTGTTAATGTTTGCTTTACAGCAAAGTGATTCAGTTATACACACACACATATATATATATACTTTTTTATGTTATTTTCCATTACGGTTTGTCACAGGAAATTTCATCTGCTAATCCCAACCTCCCACTCCATCCCTTGGCAACCACAGGTTTGTTCTCTATGTCTGTGAGTCGTTTCTGTTTCATACTTAGGTTCATTTGTGTCATATTTTAGATTCCACATATAAGTGAAGGATATCCTTAATTCTGAAGCCCGAGTTATTTCCACTAATCTTGCTTGTAAATATTTGAGTTTGGGTTGAGTGGAAAGCAGATTTTTTGCTATGGTAAAGCATTCAATTCATGCTTAATATATTTGGAATTTGGAAGATACTCTTATGCTATCTTAGTAAAATCCATTAAAGACTCTTAGACAATGTCCTGAGGCTGCTTAGATTTCTCATTTGTTCTAGAACTATGTCAGAAAAAGAGTGCCTGTGCCTAAAGAGCGGGTGGCAGTCTCTAACAACAATTATCTTGAGCTATGCTTGAGAAAGACCTAGGGTGATCTAATCAAAAGCAATTTCTTGGGACAATTTGTTCTGTAGCCCTATATTTATGACACTTTTCTACGGAGCAACTATAGGGAATTGATGATGTACTTTTAATACATTCACTCAACATGTTAGTTCCTGGGGACCCAGTTATAAAAAAGACATGAAAATTCAAAAATAATTTAGTAGTAAAAATGGTAAATGTAAAAACATAATACGATGAGCACTATATCAATTATTTATTAGGAGAAAAGATAAGATATTCGAATATCTGATGAAAGTTTCATTCTGAAACAGGGCATATCTAAAATTCCCGTATAGATTTGTTAACAATTTCCCAGAAGGCAGACTTATTGACTAGGTAACTCAGAACCTAATTCTGATTCACAGGGAGGAACTGGTTAGAAAAAGTTGCAAGTGTTGAAAATATTTGAAAAAAATATTATTTTCTAATTGTCTTGAGTTTTGTCTAAGAAGAATTTTGGAAAAAGTCAAAAGCATTCCATATATATTAGAAAGGAGGAGTTTTAATAAGGTCATATTTAAGTTGAGATTATAAATCAAGAATAGTCTACCTCCAAGACTAACTCTAGATTCAAACCAAGAAAGACAAATTTTAAGAGATCAGATTTCTTGTATTTCATAGGTTAAAAAAAATCTCTGTCATAGCTTGCTGTTCAAGAAAATGTCAGGGCAATACCTTCCTGAAGAGAGAGATGGTATTGTGAACCACAAAAGCTATTATAAACCAGTGAAAACTTCACCGTTGTCTGGGAGGAATACATTTTTCTCTGCCTTTCTAGGTTCTTCTGGCTGGTCTAAAAATTAAGTTGACATGACACAGATTAACAGGAGAAAATTAAACAAAATTTAATAACATGTATATATGGAAGAGACCCAGGAAAACTGAGTAACTCACCAAAATGGCTGGAGCGCCTACCTTAAATACCACCTTCAGCTAAAGACAAAGAAGATGTTGCAACTAGGTGCGTTTGTTACTTCAAAGGGGAGAAAGGCAATTCACAGGGAGATGGAAAGCAAATGTCTGGTAAACAAATATTTGCTGGCCCTTGCAGAGACAATGGGACACAGAGTGCACTCTGATCTCTAGGCCCTGCTGGGTTTCCCTCACCACACTTGGTCCATGTTCTTTGCAGATATATCTGGTGATTGCTCTATTCCAGGAATAGGCACTATCTAAATTCTTTTAGGCAGTTAGGGGAAAATCAAAGTTTCTTCCGGAGTCTTTTGGGTGTTGATTGTTTTCATCTTGAAATAATCCACATGTCAAACAAACATTTTGGTGTGGGAAATTTTGCTCCCCTACACTATCACAGCACAATTTATACAACATAGCTGTTCTTCCTCTCCCAGTGCCAGAAAGTCCAAAACACTTTGTTCAGGGAATGGTTGTGTCAAACCATGGGAGTAAGAGAGAAAAGTAGACCATTTACTGGAAGAAAACAAAGCAATAGCAAATGTACATTTTTGCAGTCTAGGAAGAGCTATCAGTAAAATTAGAAACTTCAAGTTTAAAATTATTTAAATATAACCTAAATGCATATGTCATTTAGAAGTTATGGCTAAGTTCTTTTAATCATAATTTGGTTACAGATTTAGCAAGCATCTATAAAATAGATAATTCCCATGCAGCAAAATTGGAATAAGATAACAACAAACTAGGCCACTCCTCGACTTCTCATTTGGGGCACTTTGAGAAACATTATCGTGTCTTGGATTTCTCCTTTTTAAGTGTAACTATCCAGCTGTTATCTTAATTAAGTCTGCCACAGGCAAGGATCTGGTTTTCCACACCTGTGGAGAAGATTGTCATGGCATTTTAATGACTTAATAGGGCTTGAGGAAATGGGAGCTTGTGTGAATGTGAGTAATGATTAGTTCAACTGAGTGCCAAAGCTGTCAATTTCCAATTAAGAGATGTGTTTGTTCCTCAACAATGTACTACCACAAATTGGGTGTTTTGACAGTGTTAATACATCTTTTGCCACCTGATAGAAAAAACTCAAATGGCTCCCAGTAAAATCTTCCATGAGAGAGAGTTATTGAAGTTAGCCACAGCTGTATATCATTTAAAACCAAACAAAATATTTTCAGCAATAGAAATGTATGACAAAATACTTATCTTTGTTAATGTGCCAAATTTATGGTTTAACTGAATGCTATGTATGTCAGAGTATATAACATTGTAAGCATTAAATATTATATTTGATAGGGAATTCTGATGTGGTTTATATGAGTAGATAAAAAGGGAAAAAATAACTATAGTGCTCAATGATAAGTGATAAGACAAAGGAAATATAAAATTTGTCTCCCAATGAAGCACCAATCTATTTATTATTTTCTATACAGATGTGCTGTAGAATGTTGGAAGGAAGGTTAAAGAAAATATAAGAATGGATCAATAATAAAAAAAGACATTTTAATTTACAATATTTATTCCTGGTGAAGTAGTGTATCTCTGCTCTGCTCAGTAGTAATAAGTACTACTTCTGAATACTATGTAGTATTACAGAAGTTCTAAGATATGGACTAAGAAAATGTATGGAGAGCAATAGATATACTCATTACACCAAAATTGTATTTCTGGATGTAATATCATCACCAATGTCATCATCATCATCATCATCATCGCTGTTATTTATTAACTAGTATATATGTGCCAAGATTGGGATAGGTTCATTTTTGCAAAGGCTGTTTCATTTAATCCTCACAATTTTCATGTAGGTTAATTGTTAGCATTATTATTTTTCCATTTTACAGATGCTAGAAGTGAAATTAAGACAAATTAAGTGAATTGCCACATGTAACAAAGGAAGGAATATGCTATCAAAAGAGTACATCTTCTGATACAAATCTTCATGCCCCTTTGTCTCAACTACGAAGTTCCTTGAGGTATTAATTCTCTTTGTTAATATGCAATGATTCATCTGCAAAGGTCATATTGTTGGTTTAGCTAGCACTGATACTATCAGTTATCTATTGCCATATAAACTCATTCTAAATCTTAATGATTTAGGGTTTTGTAAGTGAGACTGAGTTTGTTGGGAATAGTTCATCTCTGCTCTACTTAAGCTTCAGCTGGCAAACGTGACTTAGGCTGGAAGATACACTTTCACGATAGCTCACTCACTTTGTTGGCAAGTTGATGCTGGCTGTTAGCTGAGAGCTTAGCTGGAGCCATTGACCACAAGCCTTAGATATCTGCATGTGATGTCTCTCCATGGGATAGCTTGATCTTCCTTATTACATCAAGCAGTTGGGTTCCAAGAAAGAACACTTTCAGAGGAGAAGCCCTAATGGGAGACGCTGGTGGGCTTCTGCTTCCCTTATGCTTGCCAGTCACATGAACAAGCCCATTGTCAAAGTGTAAGGTGACTTCCCAAAAGCATGAAAACTGGGAGGTATAAATCATTTGGAAGCACCTAAATAATAGTGAATCAGAATATGATATCTACAACTCTAGGCTGAAAGTATGAGACAAATGTGTATTTCCTTTATTTGTGGAGAGAAATTTAAAGTAGCATAGAGCAAATTTTTTTCCTTTCACTGTAATACAAAATAGGCATTTAATAATTACACTTAAACATCATTGATACGGAGGAAAGATTTTACTACAGGCTGTGATGTCTAAAATTATATTTAGAAAATGTGCAATTATAATTTTTAAAACTCAGGCTTTTCTATCCAGCAAACAGGCTGAGTACCTTCATTGGTGATCTCACTGGAAAAACAAGACAAAAATATCAAAAAATGAATGATGATGAGAATATCTTTAAAATTGCTTTAAATGTAATTAATGAAATGGTAAAATAGTAAGAAATATTTACATATTAAAACCAAGCAAAATTAAGAATCCCAAATCTGACATTTTTGTTAAGGGCATTTGCAAAAGGGATGTGCTTGAGCTTCAGTTTTCTTGACCTTGAGGAACACAGGTGCAGTTGATAAAAACCCCATATCCACCAAGATGGAAAATTCAGTTGGAGGTAGCCCATAAAAAGCTGGAAGCCAAAATTTCTAACCACTCAGTAGATGGATCTATCCCAACCCCAGAAAATGACAAAGAAAGTCCCCGGTCAATAACCTTGGTAGTAAGTGGTGATAAAATAATACCCCCTTGAAATTCATAACCAGGTGATTTAAATGTAATACTTATAAGATTAGTTTACATGTGAATTTAAATTCACTCTGTAAAATCAGAAAACATATTAATATTTAAGCTTTGGAAGTCATGACTATGAATATTACACTAACTCTGGATTACTTGTGTTCAGTGAAATAAAAGGAATGTCCTTTTTCATCAAATTAGAGAAATATGTCAGAAATGGAAAAATAAGTAACAATGGTTCTTCAGTATACTTCTCCTTATTAAAAAATATTTGAGTAATTTTTGTAGAGATTATTTTAGAACTTCCTGACAGTTTTGTTAAACATATTAATCCATTCATTTAAAATATGATTTTTCTACACCTAATCTTCAATCCATTTGAACAAAATATCTCAAGCAAAGATTTCTTTTATAATAAGTCAAATCCACAGCAAGGGACACTAGGATAGTATCCTAATTCAAGATTCTTTGCAATTTAACTTAATTTGGGGGGAAACGGCTTCATTCATTGGTTTACCTTCAATTAATTTTTAAGTAAACCTTGGGTTTGCTTACATTTCTTACCAGAGAATTTTCAACCCCCAGTCTTATTAAGGAGTACGGCATGCTGATAATGATGTTTAATATAATCTAAATCAATAATTAATGTGTTAAAGGGAAATGCACATTCATAGGTCCTGATTTCCTTCCATTAAAAGAAATCTTTCCTAAGCCTACTGTGAGCCTTCTAGGAGATGCCTTTGGGAATATATAGACAGAATTTATTGGTAAATTTGGAAGTGTGGGAATTGGTTTACCTGCAATTAGTATGTGTCCTCCTTCACCCTGCCATTCTTTAAAGTTGTCTGTACAAGAGATAGTCTAAATACAGTACTGTCTAGGAATGGGTCATATCTGCCAAATCTGGAGTTCCCTTAGCTGACTCGTTTGGTTTCCATACTACACTATGCTTTCCAAAACTAAAGTGCAGGCTTCTGTCTGCTATTTATTTGCTTTCTCAATTATTTAGAAACCAGACGCAAAAGAGGGATTCTGTTAATTAGAGGACCCCACCCCTCAGAGACTTCAATAACATTAATAACATTAAAATAATATTAAAACACTGTTAAAATGAATGTATTATACTAGAGTTTTGTAACATAAATTAACCATCAAATTGTCAATATACACATTACATTTTTAATTTATTTTTTAAATTGAATGGCAGATTATTTAAATTTTATAGTGCTTTACAATTTTCAAAAGTTTCACACATAAGACTTCATATAACCCAATAATAACCTCTTTTTCACCCCCCTACTTCTATATTGCCACTCTCCCTTGCCTCTCCCCACTGGTAACCACTAGCATGTTCTCTATATCTGTGGGTCTGCTTCCTTTTGTTTTATTCACTAGTTTGTTGTACTTTTTAGATTCCACATATAAGTGAGATCACAGTATTTGTCTTTCTCTGTCTGACATTTCACTTGGCATAATCCCCTCCAAGTCCATCCATGTTGCTGCAAATAACAAAATTTCATTATTTTTGTGACTGAGTAGTATTGCATTATGAATACATATACCACATCTTCTTTATCTATTCATCTGTTCATGGACATGTAGGTTGCTTCTATACCTTGGCAATTGTAAATAATGCTGCTATGAACATTGGGGTGCGTGTATCTTTTCAAATCAGTGTTTTTGGGGTTTTTTTCGGATATATACCCAGGAGTGGAATTGTTGGGTCATATGGTAGTTCTATTTTTAGTTTTTTGAGGAACCTCCATACTGTTTTCCACAGTGGCTACACCAATTTACATTCCCACCCACAGTGTATGAGGGTTCCCTTTTCTCCACATCCTCACCAACATTCATTATTTGGGTTCTTTTTGATGATAGCCATTCTGACAGGTGTGAGGTGATATCTCACTGTAGTTTTGATTTGCATTTCCCTGATAATTAGTGATGTTGAGCATCTTTTGTTGTGTCTGTTGGTCATCTGCATTTCCTTTTCAGAAAAAAAATGTCTTTTCAGTTCTTCTGCCTATTTTTTAATTGGGTTGTTTGTTTTTGTGATGTTGAGTTGTATGAGCTGTTTATATATGTTGGACGTTAACCCCTTATCAGTCATATCATTTGCAAACCAGTAGGTTGCCTTTTCATTTTGTTGATGTGCCAAAACTTTTAAGTATAATTAGGTCCCATTTGTTTATTTTTGCTTTTATTTCCTTTGCTTTAGGAGACAGATCCAAAAAAAATATTGCTGTGATTTATGTCAAAAAGTGTTCTTCCTGTTTTCCTCTAGGAGTTTTATAGTAACCAGTCTTTCATTTAGGTCTTTAATCTATTTTGAATTTATTTTTGTATATGGTGTTAGAGAATGTTCTAATTTCATTGTTTTACATGTAACTGTCCAGGTTTCCCAGCACTACTTATTGAAGAGACTGTCTTTTCTCCATTGTATATTCTTGCCTGATTTGTCATAGATTAATTGACTAAGTGTGTGGGATTATTTCTGGACTCGTTATTCTGTTCCATTGATCTATGTGTCAGTTTGTGCCAGTACCATACTGTTGTTTTTTGTTTGTTTGTTTTTTAGTACCCTACTGTCTTGTTGACTGTAGCTTGTTGTATAGTCTGAAATCAGCATGACTCCTCCAGCTCTGTACTTCTTTCTCAAGATTGATTTGGCTATTGTGGTTCTTTTATGTTTCCATACAAATTTTAAAATTATTTGTTCTAGTTCTCTGAAATATGCCATTGGTATTTTGATAGAGATTGCATTGAATCTGTAGATTGCCTTGGGTAGTATAGTCATTTTAACAATATTAATTCTTCCAATCCAAGAACATGGTATATCTTTCCATCTGTTTGTGTCATTTTCTACTTCTTTCCTCAGGGTCTTATAGTTTTCCAGGTATGGGAACTTTACCTCTTTAGGTAGGTTTATCCCTAGGTATTTTATTCTTTTAGATGTGATGGTAAGTGGGACTGTTTCCTTAATTTCTCTTTCTGATATTTCATTGTTAGTGCATGAAAATGCAACAGATTTCTGTATATAAATTTTGTATTCTGAAACTTTACCAAATTCATTGATGGTCTCTAGCAGTTTTCTGGTGGCATCTTTAGGATTTTCTATATATTGTACCATGTCATCTGCAAACAGTGACAGTTCTACTTATTTCTTTCCAATTTGGATTCCTTTTATTCCTTTTTCTTCTCTGATTGCTGTGGCTAGGAGTTCCAAAACTATGTTGAATAAAGTGGTGGGAGTGGGCATCCTTGTCTTGTTCCTGATCTTAGAGGAAATGTGTTCAGCTTTTCACCATTGAGTGTGTTGTTTGCTGTGGGTTCATTATATATGGCCTTTATTATGTTGAGTTGAGGTATGTTCCCTCTATGTTCACTTTCTGGAGAGTTTTTATCATAAATGGATATTGAATTTTATCAAAAGTTTTATTCTGTATCTATTGAGATGATCATATGATTTTTTTTATTCTTCAATTTGTTAACATGATGTATCACATTGATTGATTTACAGATATTGAAAAATCCTTGCATCCCTGGAATAAATCCCACTTGATCATGGTGTATGATTCTTTTAGTGCATTGTTGGATTTGGTTTGCTAATATTTTTGGTTTGCTAAGGATTTTTGACCTATGCTCATCATTGACATTGGCCTGTAATTTTCTTTTCTGTGATATCTTTGTCTCGTGTTGGTATCAGGGTGATTCTAGCCTCATAGAATGATTTCGGAATCGTTCCTGCCTCTGCAATTTTTTGGAATAGTTTGAAAAGAATAGGTCTTAACTTTTCTCTAAATGTTTGGTAGAATTCACCTGTGAAGCCCTCTGGTCCTGGACTTTTGTTTGTTGAGAGTTTTTAAATTACTGATTCAATTTCATTACTGGTTATTTGTCTGTTCATATATTCTGTTTCTTCCTGGTTCAGTCATGGAAGATTATACCTTTCTAAGAATTTGCCCATTTCTTCTAGGTTGTCCATTTTATTGGCATATAGTTGTTTGTAGCAGTCCCTTATAATCCTTTGTATTTCTGTGGTGTCAGTTTTAACTTCTCCTTTTTCATTTCTGATTTTATTAATTTGAGCCCTTTCTCTTTTTTTCTTTATGAGTCTGGCTAAAGCTTTATCAATTTTGCTTATCTTTTCAAAGAACCAGCTTTAGTTTCATTGATCTTTCCTACTGTTTTTTGTTTGTTTGTTTGTTTGTTTTTAAATTTATTTATTTATTTATTTTTGGCTGTGTTGGGTCTTCATTTCTGTGCGAGGGCTTTCTCTAGTTGTGGCAAGTGGGGGCCACTCTTCATCGCGGTGCGTGGGCTTCTCACTATCGCGGCCCCTCCCGTTGCGGGGCACAGGCTCCACATGCGCAGGCTCAGTAATTGTGGCTCACGGGCCCAGTTGCTCCGCGGCATGTGGGATCCTCCCAGACCAGGGCTCGAACCCGTGTCTCCTGCATTGGCAGGCAGATTCTCAACCACTGCGCCACCAGGGAAGCCCCTTTCCTACTGTTTTTTAGCCTCTATTTCATTTATTTCTGCTCTGATTTTTATAAATTCTTTCCTTCTACTAACTTTGGGTTTTGTTTGTTCATCTTTCTCTTATTGCTTTAGGTGTAAGGTTAGATTGTTAATGTGAGATTTTTCTTGTTTCATTACAATGTTTTTTAAATAAACTTTTTAAATCTGTGATTTGTTTCATACACATATTAAAATTATTGATCAAGGACTTAAATAACAAATTCCAGTATTTTCATTATGATCTGAAAAAAATTTCAATTTAACTAATCCATATGATTAATTCAAATAATGAAAACAAGTCAATGAATTTACCTTTGTAATCTTCTAAAAACATTAACAAAGCTATTTGGTGGGAATATGACTATTGAATATCTTATTAGAATATAAACACTCAGAAATAAATGATAATGGCTGTAAGGTTTCCTACTCTCTGTGAAGTTTTTATTACTTCATTGTTGCTTTGGTTGATTTAATTGTTGATTTATTTTTTATTAAAGCATACATTTCTCCTATGTCAGACAGAATTGATCAGAAAATTAAAAGGAGACTAGACACTTCCTCTGTCAACTACGTGTCACATTTAATATCTTAATCAACAGGTCCTTTGAGAATCCGTGTAGCTTATTGAAAGAAGGGTCTCTGTGTTAGAAATATTTTTGAAATCCTTGCTATACATTTATTTTCTTTATGACTTGGACCAATTATTTCAACTTCATTATCCCATGTTTTCTCCTGTGTGATATGGGAATAATAATTTTTAACTAATAGTGATGCCAAGGATTAAAGATATGGGACTACAACTATGTAACAAGTTTAATATTTAGCTATAATACTGGTTTTTATATGTTCTCGTATGCATCCTTTTTCCTACTGAATGTGACACTTTCATTTTGCCTAAAGGGAGATTAAGACTATGAAAGTGCAAAAAGAATAAAAGATGTAAATGAAATTATTGAGCCATCATATTCTGGGAAATAAGGCCTTCTTGATCTGAAAAGGATTTTTCTATATCCTTTAACTGTAAAACATAGATAATTCAGAATATGGCATATAGGAGATGCACCCAGTCTAAGGTGGATGTGAAGAAGTTTTCTAATGGTAAGCAAAAATACATGTGAACAGAAGAGGCAAGGCATCAGATGTCAAAACTCCTTCTTCATTAATAGTAGAAACTTGACTCAATGATAATAAAACAATTGATTACAGGACTTTAATTTAGGGAAAGCATATGGTGCTTTGTATATTTTTGTCTTGTAGAAATGCAAATTATTTATTGGGTTGGCCAAAAAGTTCATTCGGTTTTTTCTGTAAGATGCTATGGAAAACCCGAACGAACTTTTTGGCCAACCCAGTATTTCTGGTGAAAAGTATAATCTTCCATATTTATTGCTCTGTGAGACTTTAACCAGTTTTGCATCTAATGAAACAATCTTAACATACTTTTATTAAATTTATGATTAACATGGAGCTCCCCAAATGCTTTCGTATACACTCTTTGATGTTAGAAACAGTGTAAAATGAAAATTTCCCTCTAATGTATTTTAAAGGACAGAGCTGGAGAAACACATATTCCGAAGACCAACCTGCACTCTATAAAAATACTTAAGCTTTATTTGAGACAAATTGATTTATTTTGTGAAAAGAACAAAGGAGAGAATTGACTAAATCAAAAAGATTAAATGTTAATTCACTTGATACTTAAAAGGAAATTCTACGCACCACATTTCTCTAGTGGTCTTATTAACACCGCTTCAGGCCAAATACAATACACATGTATCATCAAAGAATTTACAAGCATGTTCAGTTCTCTCTGATTTATCAACTGCATTTTCTCACTGAATAATCTTTTTTTCATTATACGTATGAATTAGTTGCAATTTAAAGTTTATTTTATTAGCCTTTTATTACAATTACTGTCCTGATAATTGTTACTTTGATTGACTATGGCACATCTGCACTGAAACATGATATATATGTTTTTACATAGAGATGGTGATATTATTTTCTGTACCTTCTGATTTGAATTATTATAATTATTTAATTTATCAAATATAATGTAAAGAGACACCCATATAAAGAGACAACCAGTTTTATAAGATTTGTTAAGAACAAAGGTAGTCTACAAGCCCTCTTCATTACCCTTCCTCATTTTCCCTTCCTTAGGTAACTGTTTTCAAATATGTTAGCTGAGCTTTTGTGATTTATTTCCATATCTCCAGAGAATGTATTACACTTGATTGATCCTTCAGGACTTTTCTATTGACTTCCCACAAGAGAAGTTGAAGACTTAACCTTCTTTCCTTCCCCAAGCCCCAACACATACACACACATTTCCCATCTACCATCCTCCAAAAATGGATATATCATTATATTTATGAGGTCAGTATTGAATGTTTGGTTAATGAATGGTATTCACAAATGAGCCACATCATACACATGCTTACTTATTTCTACCTGCATACTCTATTTTCTTTACATGTCTTACAGTTACATTTGCTTAATTTGCTATGTATCAATAATTTAGCCACAACTTTTTGCTGTTAGCTAAATCTTCTTGTTTGGTGTGCATTTACTTCCGTTTATTAATAACTTTATTCTTAAAGAAAATTTTCATAAAGTCTTTTGATCTGCTTCAGCCTGGATTGCTTTCCCTTTATATTTGGTGTCTATGTGCATATCTAGATGTCATATTTGTCTCCTCCTAGAAGCATGGTCTGCCTCTTTTCCCTGCTGGGTTTTTGGTTTCCTTCAGCAGTTATCATCTTCTCAGTATAGGCCCTCTGTCTGAACAAGGATACGTGGAGTTATAAACATTTGATACATTGCATGTCTGAAAATATTTTTATTATTATATGTGATTAATACCTTAATTACTATAAAACTCAGGTGAAAAAACAATTTCTCTTCACAATGTTGACCATATTACTCCACTATCTCTGTTATATTTGGCTTCCTGTTTTCCTTCATAAATATGAACTCATTTTGATTCCTTATGTTTGTATGTGATCCATTCTCTTTTTCTCTCTCCTTCTTCTTGCCAGTGTTCTAAAATTTCTTGACATCCTGCCTTAGTAAAAGTCTACATTCATGCATTGTGCCAGGGCCTCAGTGGACTCTGAATTTGGAAAATGTTCTTTTAGTCCTGACATATTTTTATTAATTTATAAGATTTCCTACCCTTTTTTCCTTTGGGTGAATAATCTATACATTTATGCTCAATCTAGTTGATCATTCCTTTTTTCTCCTATTCTCCATATCTTTGACTTTCTAAGTTATTTCTTCAACTTTATCTTGCAAACATTCAAATAACTTAAAATATTTTTTAAAATTTCTGCTATCTTAGGTTTTTAGTGTTTTCTCTGAATTTTTATGGTATCTTACTTTTGTACCACAAAATCAATATCTTCACTAATCTGAGAATATCACTGAAATTTATATTTTTATAAATATACATATAAATATATAATTTTTTTAAATTTTAGCATATTCCCTATGTTTCTTATTATCTGTTGGTTTTAGTCTTTTTCATTCAGGTTTCATAATTTACTTTCTATTTTCTCTTATTATTTCCAAAGAGCAGTTTGTACTAGGAGCTCCAGAGAATGTTGATAGGACTGGTGCATATTAGGGAAAGATTTCAGTGTCACTCTCTTTAATATTTCCTCTTGGGCTGGTCATTTTTCCTAGGGACTACTCCTGGAAAGTCTTTGTGTGATGCTAGAACAGAAGATTAAGTTGGAGATGGGCTATCAGCTTTCAGTTTGCATACATAATTATGATTTCTGCTTTTGTTATTGTACCTGTGCTTGAAACTGTATCTGAATTCCCCTAATTAATAGGCTTTTTACCATCTCCAGGGAACAATTTATTGCTAGTTTGAGAGACTGTCAGTTATGTAACTGAAATATCAGAAGGAATTCAGGGACCTACTCATTCTTTAATGCATTTTATAAACCCAGTCTTATCACTACTTGCAGAGGTATCAGATGCTGTCAGTTCATAAATCATTTAAATATTATGTATTAAATGTAAAGTTGATAATCAGCTATCCCTACTGCCAGTTTAGAATTTCCCTTTTTATGGTTTACTAATTTAGTTACCACTCATTTATTTGCTTTCCATTCTTCAACATTTGATTGGTATTGTTTTATATTTTTTTCCTTGCTTAGGAGGGTTTTACCTTAAAGAATAATCTTTACTCTCAAAAGCAGGTATAGTTTGGGGGATTAATGAAGATTATATAATGTAACAGGGTTTTCTTTAAGAAAGATAATATGCAAACATGAATAAAATGCAAAATTAGACCCAGATCTTGGAAGCAGTCCATGTAATATCAATGCTCTAAAGTTTAAGATTAACTAGATTCACAGTGAATTCTACTGTTAGTGTTTTTTTGAAAGGGGGGGGAAACTAGATGATTCTTTTCAACTTACCATCATTATTCAAAGTCTGATTTGAACCACCTTGAAAATGCACTTATTCATCCTTAATTTTTCTTTGTACATTTTGTGGTAATTGGATTTTAATTTTTGTTCATCATATCAGTATATAACTAGAATATCATGTCTTTAAAATCCTTGAGCATTATGCAACAATAGATTTATTTTAGCCTATTTTACTCTATCATAAGTACAAACTACTTTCAGTATGGTAAAACCTACTGTCTCACAGAATATAAGTAAATATTAACAACATTAAAGTGACTTGTTTCTCATAGTTACATTATCATACAGAACTTAATAGATAGGAATTAAAATATGCAAGAAAATATGAAGAAAATATTTTGTGGTTAAGATGACATGTGCATGTCTTAGCATCCTCTTTTATTATATTTTATAGTTTTGGAAAAGATCACTTTATCAATTCAACAAATATTGAGGACCTACTATGTGTTAGGCATTGTTCTACATTTTAAATAAATAGCATTGAAAAACATAATAAAATGTTTCTTTTTATCTAGGTTAGAATTTTTCAAAGGGAAAGAGACAAATAAATGAAAAAGCAAAATATATGAGAGATAGTTATGAGTGTTAAAAAGAAAAATATATGAAATTGGAAAAAGGATAACCTCAGACGAAAGGTTTAGTTTTAAATAGGATAAAATAGATTCCAATAAGGTGACACTAATATCAATCAATTGATTAATCTCTGGGTGCAGTAAGCAAGGATTTCACAAATTATAGGAGGCAAGATCAGAGTTGTAAGAACAGGGGCAAAAGAACCTATTACATAGTGTCTGGTGGGGCATTGTACAAATTTTGGCTTTGAGAAAGAAAGCTAGCTGTTTGAGGATTTCCTAACAGGTTAATTGTTGAATTTAAGATATTTGTCATGGATGATTTCAAGATTTTTAGAAAAGCATTTCCAAATTAATCAGAGGGAAGATGGAGTATATGTATCCAAATGAGAAAAAATGAATGAAGACAATTAGAAAATGATTAAATTATGTGATGTATATAGAATGATTAATAAAGTGCCTAGCATAAAAAGGGGGCAAAAAAATAATACTTATTACATAAATAAAAATGCACATAAACATGGAAATGAATCAGATCTACTGTTAAACTACTGAGCACTCAAAAAACGCAAGTAGCACATTTAAGCAAGGAGCAAATATGTCCTTTTCAAAGGATTGGTGAAACAATATATGTCTCCAGATAAAGAGTCAAGTAGACTCATCAAGACATCTTTCATCTTCTTATCTTTACTTAAAATTTAGAAGTTCTAACTTCTAAACATATATTCCTTCACCAAAACATGTTTATTGATTTCTGTAGATTAAAATAATATGGCATAAAACTGAACAGGTTACTCTTATAAAACTTATAAAGCAATGTATGATATAGACGTATGAAAATAATTACTCATATAAACAAACTTTGTTAAGCCCTATAAAGACAAAATTCTGAGATCTGTGATGTACTGAGTAGCCATTCAACGTTTTACCTAAGTCTGGAAAGGTCATTGAGAATTAGCCAGGTAGAGAGCAGAGGGAAATAATCTTCTAAGCAAGGAGAACATAATTCTTGAAGGCAAAGGAGCAGAAAAGTATTTGTCTGGCTCTAGTTAGGGAGGCAACATACTGAGATCCCTGAAATACTGTGTTATTGTGTGGATTTATTACAGAGAAGATTGAAGCCCTAAGAAGGACTAGATATGACTGGGAAGCCATACTGGATTTTGGCTTAAAGATATAAAGTCTCCCAATAGATTGGATGATAATAAGAATTGAGAAAAGTGGGCTTTATATTTGCCCAGGTAAGAGATGATGGTTTCTCTAACTAGCATAATAGTAGGGGAGTTAGAGAAAAGTAAAAGTATTAAAGATAAGTTTGGAGATAGAACTGGCAGTATTTGGGAGTTGAATGATGGTTGGTGAAGGAGAATGAGGCACAAGAATGATTACCATTTTTTGTGGCATGAAAGGCTGGGAGGAAGGAATACAATATAATAATATTCACAAGACTAGAAAAGGAAAATAGTTGTTGCAGATCATAAGTCCATTTGATCAAATAATCTCACATATAAATGGAACCATTAAAATTAAGAAAATATGTGCTAGAGAAATATAAATAACTACTTTTAAAGAATACAATAAAATGTTTTGAATATATGTATACATTTTAATAAAACACAGAGAATCCATTCAGAAAGCATTATGTTAATATACCTGTTGCACATAATTATTTAGATGCTTAGTATATTGGTTTAATATAATAGGCTTATTCAGTGAAACATTTTGCTCTGGTAAAAGGGATGAATTGTGAATAGGTGTTGTATAAATATTTGTTTCTAGCAAAAGCAAATTGCAGGAATAATTTTTTTACTATGCTATGTATTTCTACAATTAGGAAAGTAAAATAATAAATTAGCATGCACAATTTATTACCTATAATACTTACTTAAGTGGTCATTATTGCACATATTAATTATGATTCTTATAGTTATTGAATAATAAATGAATTACTGTATAGTTCTCATTGAACTCACTTAGAATCCTGAAATATATATCTCATCACGGAAGAAATTAAAATCTTCAAGTTACTTTCAAAAGGACAGACAAATGAATTTAGTAATTTGTAATTTTTGGTATATTGAAATCTCTGTATATTTAACAGATGAAATAGTTTTATTTAAATAAACAGATTTGAGTGAGTTTGGTTCAGTAAGAGACTGATCTTGAAAACCAATTTCTGGGTAGAAATGTGTGTGTGTGTGTGTGTGTGTGTGTGTGTGTGTATTGTTTAAAGATACATTATTTATTTATAGAGTTCACTGCAATATAGAGGACAAGATTACTGAAACAATGTGTATCAGAAAATTTACTCTTCCTCTCCACTCTCTTCTTCATGGAGTAACCCTGCCATTGCCATCTCCTTGGCTAGGGAGTGCCATAATTTTTTCCTACCTCATAATTTAGCCAAAAATTAGAGTTTTTTTATGGAACAATTGGAAATTATTACCATGCACAATACTACTAAATTTTAATTCTGGAGGCCATATGACTCTAGAGAATTAGACATTTTCAAACAATTATCAAATACTACTACTACTACATACACAGTCATAACTCAGTGGATAAAATTATGTTATTTACTCTTCATCTCTCTTTCTCATATATAAAATATTGAATTAAAATACAAATTGAGACTTATAATTTCAAAAAAGACTATTAATTTGTATGATTATGTATTGGCATTATACATAATGGCTTGTAGAGATAGTCTATTAACATTGACACATTGACATTTCTGTTTTTCAAATAATTGTGCAGGCAAAATGGAATGAATTCTCAAATAAGATAGGTTTATTATTCTTCTGTAATAATCTTGTCAAACAATAAGTTCTGCTTGTAATTATGCATCCTATTTATGCAGTTGACCCTTGAACAACATGGGTTTTAAATTGCATGTGTCCACTTATAGATGGCATTTTTTCAATAGTAAATTTTGCAGTACCACAGGATTGGCGGTTGGTTGAAGCCTTGGATGTGGAACTAGGGATGTGGAGGAGCCACATACAGAGGATCCTCATGTGTGAAGGACTGACTATAAATTATACTAGGATTTTCAACTGTGCAGAGGGTAGGGGCCCCTAACCCTTGCCTTGTTCAAGGGTCAACTGTAATCACATGTTGACCTCACATCAATTAAGCGTTTAAATTAAAATCATTTGTTATGTATAGATATTCTGCACCAAACAGTAACTTTCACAGAATGTGTGCTTTAAATGTTTGGTATGCTGAATCTAATTTATCACTTCAGAAAATATATAGTAGGAATGTCTTTCTGACAGTATGTTGGTTAAGTATGCAATACAAGGATATTATATCCAAAATTATATTGTGTCTATATTTAGGATACAGTTATACCAGATACGTACTATACATTTACAAATATTATTTATGTATGCACAGATCAATAAAGGATACAGTCCTATCTTTAACTTGCAGAAAATGTCACAATGAATCTTAAAGAAGTTAGACCTTTATATGTTTAGATCAAAAGATATTTTCATTAAGATAAGATAACAATAAAAATTTGTTAAATACCCTTTTTCTGAAACACACCCCCAAAACAAAAGCAAATATCCAGCTACATGGAGATTGGGACTAGCAACCACCTCATATCATAAAAATGAACACGATATTTTAGACAGACTCGTTTGAACGAGATTGAAAGATGACATAGAAACATATTACTTTCAATGTTTAACATGGTGTAGAATTCAAGGAAGAGTTTTGAAAGGCTCTATTATTTACAGCTGTGTTAGAAGGATTTTGACATATCATCTGGTCTTGCCATGTGAGGCAAAAAATCAGAAGAGAGAAAAGAATACACACCAAAAAAATTTTAGCACATTATATACATTTTGAATTTTAGGAGGAAATATTGCCAAAGTAAATAAGAAAAAGAGCCTAGGAAAAAACTTTTTTCATGTTGCTATTTCACAATTGCAAACCTGGATAGGACTGTCTGTGCTACAGATGAATAAGCCAAAGAGATGAATCAACCCACAAAAAAGAAACATGTTAACTTTATGTAGTTGGTCAGAAAAGCAGCATGCTAGAGACTGCAGAACTGTATACGATATTCAGGGAAAAAATGAAAGAAAAAATCCTTTATACTTTCAGGGAAACTGAAGCAAATACTGGAAGTATAGTGAAAGAAACAAAGCTTCATGTTGTGTTCTAGATTTAGAAACTGACAGAAGTACTTTTAATTTGACTCGGTCCTTCTGTAAAACGCTGCAGGAGAAAAACTGTGAATTGTCTCAAATACCAAAAATTGTACTGAATTTTACTGTGCGTAATAAAAACACTGAGTTGGGAGAAATAAACAGAAAAACTCAACCTGTTAAATTTAAATTCAGATAAATCTGAAATGATTAACAATATGTAAAATCTATGAAATATCATCAATCATTTTTTATGACTTCCTACAAATATGTTAAGGAACGTTATCATCTATATAAGATACCGGTTAATATTTCATATGGTAAAGATGGACTATGTCACAAAATTATTTGACATGATCCAGAGTTCGTTATAATTGAATGCCACAAGTTCAATAAAACCTCTTTTACTCATGGTAAAGAAAATAGTATAGTCAGATTTAAATTTCTTGAGTCCTTTACCTCTACTTAATTATTTAAAAAATAGGATTCTTGTTTAGCTGCATGAAGCATATCCTATAAGTTTATTATCAGCACAGAGAATAAATTTAAAACATAGCACCTGACTAGGGGAATTAATTTTAGTTCAAGGTGAATTGTTTGATTTTTTTAGTGAAAAATGTACTGTAAAGCAAAATAGATATATTTTATTGAATTATAATATGTTCTCAAGTTGGTTTTGTTATATTTGATTTCCTTACTATGAAACTGGAAATATATACAATAAAATACACAAATGATGGGAAAAGGTGATTGGAAGAGTTAGTAGAAGAATTGAGAGAAAATAATGGAATACTTTATCTGAACATTGGATCACCATTTTTTCAGAAAAATAAACGCTGCAAAAAAATTGACCATGAGACTAGACTAGTAAAACTATAATGAATATCAGCTGTGATGAACTACACCTGCTAGCATTCAATAAAGAAAATAAGGCCTTCTTTAACTATTTTTTGTAGCACTGTTAGGTGTCAGGAGATCGTACATAAATTTTCCCCTGAATTCAATAAACAACTTCTAGAAGGAATAAGTGAATTTAGCAAACTTACATAACAAAAAGTCAATACACAAAATATAATTGAATTTCTGTATTCTAGCAAAAGAATCAAATATGTAAATATATGTTAAGGAGATTCACAAGGACAGTAATTTTGAGATCAGATAAACTATTGCCTAAAAAATACTATACCTGAGACAAGAGATCCATATAGGCTAACATCAAATTGTCTCATAGCTGACTTTTGGACCATTTGGCTGACATTTAGGCCATATATCTATTGTAAGTTTTGTTATCTATGACTTGGTATCTATGAATAGGATACCAAGACAGAGATGTCTGATTAGGCTAACCATGACATTGTTTTCTATAGAACAAAGTTAGCCTTGCCTAGTTCATAACTGTACTTCCTTCCTAGGACATCATAATTTTAGAATAAGCAAGATCCATCAGCTTTTGTCTCATTGGTCTCTCGTTATATCTCTGGAATTAAAATTCTGGAGGACCAAGCCACCATATCCCCCCATGTTCCATAGAATCCGGTATTATGGATACCACACAAAATTATTGCTCTTTTTCCTTACCTGACTCCCCTAAGGTTGCTGGCAATGTCCCACAATATTTTCTCAGATTGCAGGTACTGGTGCAATTCTGTCTTTAGGGTGTAGCTTATGTATGACCATGATTTCTAGATAAAAAAAAAATAACAGCTTGAAGGTGACTTAGAATATCCAGATTTGGATGTCTCTTGAAGTATGTGTCATTTAGGATGCTTTTGGTCAAGCAATAAGAAAGTGAAAATGAGTAGAAGTATCTTAAAATGAGGCAAATTTATTATTAAAATTAACAGAAAATTTGAAAGAGATGGCAACTTTAGGGTTAAGTAAGGAGCTCAACAATATCATCAAGGAACAGATTATATCAATTTGTCCCCTCTGCCATCCTCAGCATGCTGCCTCTTGTTTAGCCTCTCATATTTATAAAATGGACAAGGCTATTTTAACAATTAAATCTCCACACAAGAAAATTTAAATTCATAGGAGAAGAGAACATGTTTTTTTCCACACATCCCTTTTTCAGAGAAGACTTTTTAAGAAGTTGCTCACACCCCAGCAGATTATTTCAACTATTAACAATGCCTGTCAAAAATCTACAGAGATATGCAAAATGCCTGTGGGTTACCGATAATATGAGCACATAAAAGGTATATGTGTAATATGCTTTTAAATTAGGATAATAGTAATTTTTCAACCATTGAGATATTTTTAAATATGAAAAGATTGAATGTACTCAAAACAATATTTTAGGCCTTTTGTTACATTGACAAGAGCAAAGAAATTCATTCTTTGCAGCTGACATTTCTAACTCCTGTTGTGAATTCTTGTTTCATAATGGTATTTTAAAAAGATGTCAGTTTTAAGTTATCCTTTGTTGATTTAATTCAAATCCTCAAGAACTTCTTTTCTATATTTGTTTTCCTCTTCTTTTGTATGACATTTTGTGCTAATATAGATGATATGTTTTGTGCATCCAAAACAAAACAAAAAAAGTTGGTGAAGTATTTATTATTGTAAATATCCAATCTTTCAAAATAAGACTCTGTATATTTAATTTTTAAGGTAATTTATAACACTGGATTTCTCATTTAATTATATTATTCAATTTTATGAATCATATATGTCTGGCTAACTTTTAGGTAACTTCCAATTTAGCAGTCTTTAGTGTGAAATTTGAATGGTCAGTTCTGTCTACCAATTCTCAAGTTCCTTTTGTCAATATCTAAGTAGTCCTTAAACAGAGGTTTTTGAAACTGTTGGCACACATTATATGAGAAGAATCAAGGAACGCTGTGGAATAATAATAGATAATAATAGCAAACACATTATATGCTTGTAATGGAACACCTGTCCTAAATGCTTTATATGTATTATCTCAAATAATCTTCCAAAATGCTCGTGCAATGGTATTATTTTTATGCATCTCACAGATGAGGAAACTTGCATGAGGTGGCATTACAGATTTCCTCAGAGCCACACAAGTGGTATTGCTCACTGAGAGAATATCTCTTCACCGGTGTCCTTCAGGGATACTTCATAAAGAGGCTGCCCCCTTCCAGAGAGTGCCTGCGTGCCGTACAAACTAACTGTCAACCAGGCTCAAGTTTTCTGTCCTCAGTCTACTGGTCATAGGAAATTCCTAATGAAGTCACAGGTACAGGCACGGAGAGAAATGATAATTCACTAGACGTAGGGGGCATTGGTATTTGTCCCACTTCTAAACACAAGTTACTTGTGCCTTCAGGACCAGATGGAGCCTTATCTCATATATATCATTGCCATTTGATGATGGAGTGTTGCTGTGTGTGCTCATATTTGTGGCTTGGTTTATCAGAAAATATGTTGTTCATGATGAGCAACTCAGCTTTCAGACTCTGAAATCGAGGCCAAATAGCAAGCTAAAACCTGTTCTCAAAAGTAAAGCAGTTATCTACAGAGGCTGCTAAGGTTTTGCCCCCAGATTCCAAGGGCTTTCACTGTGATCCAATTATCTGTACCTGCCAGGTACTCCAAACAGCAACTCTATCTGCCACTGCCACTCCAAGCATCACTGGAAAACCACGTAAACATGTTGGTATGTATTACACCTCTGTGTGGGTCACTTTGTACCTCACTCTTTGGGGATTTGTCTGTACTTGGGTATACTTATAGGTCTAGAAGAAAAGAGGTGTGGCAGGCGTAGACCCTGAGGAAAATCAGCAGGGCCTTGAAAGACAACTACTTCAGGGGAAACAATTCCAGATTCAACAGGAAAATAACGGCTAACATCCCCTGGCAGAGGTGAGGGGTCTGCTTCAACTGGCAAAGACTTGTCAGAATATGGGGGTTCAGTGTTCTCAGCTTCATCAGCATCTGCCCATGTGTCCCAGTTACAATTTTTAGGATCATATTCCTTCCCAATCAATGCTCTTGATTTAACAGAAAACACTTGTAAAGTCGGGAATACAATTTGTATTTTAATTCAGTCACTTAAAGGATTAGACTCTAAGTTTAGTTTTCAGAAATCTCAGCCCTATGACTATAGGATATAAAGGTTTCTCTTAGAGCAATATAGAAGTTTTATATCATGTATGCGGAGCTTGAGCTGGGAATTTGAACCCCTGAGCTCATCTTTTTCTTTCTCTACTTTGTCCAGCTCAATTAGGAGCAACCAGCTCATTATACTCATTAGTTTGACAAAAATGTTCAAAGGTATTAAATACATGGTCACCCAGAATCTTGTCTCATATAAGTACTTGGTTAGAAGTATCCAGTGATGATATTTTGTGTATCCCTATTGCCATATTATGCCATGAGCTATCAGTACTCTCTCTACCACTAAAAATAGAATAATTGAGTGTCTCTAAATCTGATCAAATTAGAAAACCAATTGTATGTCACACAAAACCAATTCAGAAAACACATTCTTAAGATTCTGTTCCTCTAGAACCACTCTCAGTACCAAAATCTGTTTCAGTAAAGGTTCTCCAGAGAAGCAGAATGAATAAGAGATATATACTAAGATATTTATTGCAAGAAATTGGCTTACACAGTTGTGGAAGCCAGGTAGGCAATTCAAAATCCATAAGGTGGGCCATCAGGTAGAGCATACCTGTAACTCAGGGACACAGGCTGAAACTACTACCCATAGGCAGGGTTTTCTTTTTTAAGAAAGCCTCAACTCTGCTTTTAAGACCTTTTAACTGATTGAACCAGTTTCACCCATATTTTCTAGGATAATATTCCTTACTTAAACTGATTATAATTCACTGATTATGGAGTTTAAGCACATCTACAAAATACCTTCACAGAAACACCAAGTTAGCATCTGAACAACTAGGAATTGTAGTCTAGACAAGCTGAAGCACCAAAATAACTGTCATGATGACAAAGAAAAATTAGTTAGTCGGCAGAGGTCAGAAAGTGAAGAAATTTATATTCCCTTCTAAGTGAAGTAGCACTTAGTGTAGGTTGTATCCTGTACAAAATGAGGAGATACAGAAAAATTTTAAGCAAGAAAATTGTCAAGATTTGAGCTCATTTTACAGTGATAACTCTGGCTCCATTGTGAGTAATGACATGAGACTTCTTTAGAGAAGAGCCTGAAATACACATATGGAAGTCATCAGATGTGGTAGGGGGTGTATGCCAATGGGAGTGGGTAATATCACCCATTAATTACATAATTTAATTAAGATTACATTTAAATTCATTTCTTAAGTACTTAGAATATGTTCAAAACTAAGTTAGAAATTATTAATACCAACTGGATGAAAACTCTGCTCTTGCCAACAGGACCTCACACTACAGAGGCACTAAATATGTAGAGAAAAATGTCCAAGACTGAGGATCTGAAGCAATGGGGAAATACATGGAGTAGTATGGGCATGGTGGAGGGATGCCCATATGCAGGGACAGGAAAGAATTCCAGGAATAGGACTAGCATATTAAAAAAGAAGAAGGCCTGAGGCAGGAACACTCTTTAACAAAATAGACAAAGAAATTGAAATTCGCTATTAGGCTTGAATGCCCAGAGGATCTGAGAGAAAACTAGTATAGAATAGTGTCATGGAAACTAAGAAGGCCACTTTCAAGAATAAATTAATGGAGCACAAATTAAGTGTTGCAGCAAGGTCAAGTGAGACAAGAACTGAAAAGGATTTATCATAGTTTGAAACTAAGAGGTAATTTGTGAACTGGGGAAAACAGTTTTATTAGAAATATAGAGTGTAGAAGCTCTATTATGGTACATTGAGGAGTTAATGTGAGGTCAGAAAAATGACAATAATATTTTCAGACTGTAGAAGCTTGACTTTAAAATAAACTATATTAAATTGTTAGTGAAGAGAGACATGGAGTATTTTTGTTTTGTTTATGGGTGGGAATTTAGCACATCTTAGGCTAAGGGAAAATAATCCAGTGATTTGGAAGAGATAAAGAGAAAGCCACAACGAGGCAGGAGACACCTGAGTTGAGTGAAACTAAGGAAAGGAAGATTATATGTACAATACAATTTGTCTCATGTGTTTCAAAAACAGTTCTACTCTGCATTTTTCTGCCCAGAGGAAATATAAGGGAGAGAGGGATGGATGAATAGACTTCTGTTATTCTTGCTGCAAAGAAGGTATACTATCAATTTCCAGAAAACAAAAGCAACAAGCAGATGCAATTACTATATAAGGTATTATTCATAAATTTAGCAACAATTTGTTTCATGCATGTCCATTAAAAAAGAAGAAATAAATCTGTAAGGAACATAAAGATTATATAAAAATTTTATTCTGAAATAAATTTCCTTTACAAAAGCAAAATGAGTTTAAATAATTTGAATACTATAAAGAGATAGAAGGCCAATCAACTTTCTGTTTTGATGATGATTTAAAATCCAACTTATCTTCTTCATGGTTCCCTGGACAAAAAGGCCTTAGAAGGAATCCAGTGCAGCCAAGTCACAGTTTGTGACCCTTACTCATATTTATCTTGAGAGTGAGAATCTGAGACCGTGAGAATATTTTGCACTGTTAATAGGATAAAATAGGGATAATGGAAAATGGACACCACTTTCTTATTTTTAACTGCACACAATAAATCAGACTTTTCAAAGTTCCTGCTTGTTCAATTTAAATGGACCTTATAGCTGAGTAAGAGATGATTAAGATTAAAATAATGTGTTTTTTTGTACCTTTTGCTAACTTTAGAGTTATCTGCACAAGATAGCTCTACACACTAATCTCATGTGGTAGGCTGGGTGCTTTCTGATTTGGGGAAAGAGTTCTGGGAAACAGAGACATGACAGCTGTCCAATTCTTTGTCCAAATTTAATCAGGAATCAGCCAGAAAGAAATGTCTTAATCCATCAACACCTGCTTGGGATAAGCAGTAAACCCACCAGAGAGAGAGCCAAATATAGTGACTTAATTAATTGAAAGGCTTTGGCAACTCATCAACATGTGGTGCTTTTAGAGCAAGCTCTGGTGTTCAACTAATGTAGAGCAGAATCTATGTAAGTATCTTTAAACTTTAAGTTATTAGAAGTTTATTATTTTTTAATTAGAAAAGATTTCAAAGTACTAGGCAAAGATACAAAAGAATGCCTTTTTGATTTTTTTGTTTTAATTTGATATTACGATTTCTTACAATACTTTAAATAAGTATTTGTAGTTTGGTGCATGGCTATTCTTCTGCATGAGTAGCATTTTTATACAGCTAACATGGTACTGATTAAATTGATGAATGGGTGTTCTATGACGAAGCTATATTTGTAGCTCCTGTTCTGAAATGCATACGTAATGGCCTAAAGACAATTCTTTCACGATCAGTTAAGTCCCATAAGTGGAATTGTACAATATGTAGGGTTTTTTGGGGAGAGGGACTGACTTCTTTCACTTAACATATCATTTTCAAGGGTCATTCATGCTGTAGCATATCAGTACTTCATTCATTTTTATGGTTCAGTAATATCTTATCGCTAGTAACATTATTTATTTTAAAGTTTCTTTTGTAAGGTGTTGTTATAGTCACTCCAGCTTCCTTATTTTTGCTGTTCACATGATGGAGATTTTTCATCCTTCTATCAATACTTTTAACTTATTTGTATCATAGATTTGTGTGTTTCCAGTAGAAAACAGACTTCAATACTGTTTTTATTATTCAGTGTGTCAACCTCTCTTTGATTGGTTTGTTTAATTCATTCATATGTACCGTTATTGATATATTTTGATTTATATTATATGCAATTTTATTTTCATTTTCAAAATGTTTCATGTCTTATTCACTCCTCTTTTCCTCCATTTCTTTCTTTTTCATTAAATGAATATTTTTACAGTGAAACATTTTTAATTCCTTTAATTACTTTTTTCACTATGTTTTTCTGAGTTATTTTCTTAGTAGCTGGTCTGGAGCTTACCATAAACATCTTAACATCATAATCACCTTCAAATTTATACTAACTTAATTCCTGTAAGATATAGAAATCTTCCTCCTATATAGCTCAATTCCTTATTCCTCCTTTTTGCACTATTATTGGTATACATGTTACATCAAATTTATGTTATAAATTCCAAAATAAAATGTTTTAATTATTATTTTATGCATTTTTATGTCTTCTAAAGAAACTGAAAAAATAAAGGGGAGCAAGTATATACTTATAGAGTTTGTTACATTAACTTATTAATCATTTCTGGTTCACCTCATTTCTTCCCGTAAGTTTGAGTTACTATCTTGTGTCATTTCCTTTTTCCAGTACAGTTTGGGGTCCAACCTCTGCATTGCCCTATGTCAAATATATTACATTTCTATATGTGACAGGCCAAACAGCACAATTATATACCTATTGTTTTATGGAATTGATTTTTGTATCAGCTAAAGTAAGGAAAGAGAATGCATATGCATTTACCTTGTCTTTCATAATTATGTAATTAACATGCTCTTTGCTTTGTGCGTGTATATGAATTATTGTCTTGAGCCACTTAATTTCAGATTAAATGATTATTTTACTAATTCTTATAAGGCCAATCTTATAGCAATAAAACTCTCTTTTGTTTCTCTGGGGAAGCATTTTTTTAACTTTTATTTTTGAAAGAGAGTTTACATTCAAAACATTCTGGAGATAACATTCTTTTTTTATAATTTTTTTAATAGATTTATTTATTTTTATTTACTTATTTTTGTCTGCATTGGGTTTTCCTTGCTGCGCACGGACTTTCTCTAGTTGTGGCGAGAGGGGACTACTCATTGTTGCGGTGCGCGGGCTTCTCATTGCAGTGGCTTCTCTTGTTTCAGAGCACCAGCTCTAGGCACGCAGACTCAGTAGTTGTGGCTCTTGGCTCTAGAGCGCAGGCTCAGTAGTTGTGGCGCAGGGGCTTAGTTGCTCCGTGGCATGTGGGATCTTCCTGGACCAGGGCTCGAACCCGTGTCCCCCGCATTGGCAGGCGTATTCTTAACCACTGTGCCACCAGGGAAGTCCCAGGGGATAACAATCTTGATTGGATATATTTTTTTCTTTCTTTCAGCACTATGCATATATAATCCTACTGACTTCTGTTCTGGACCTCGTTTTTTCTGATGAGAAGTTAGCTGTTAATATTATTGGGGTTTTCCATATACATGAAGTTATTTTTCCTTGCTGCTTTCACAACATTCTCATTGTCTTAATATTTCAGTATGTTTACTGTGATGTGACTAAGAAAATTCTAAATTAATCCTAATTAGAACTTATTGAGTTTCTTGAGTGTACAAATTAATATTTTTATCATAATTTGGAAATTTTTCAACTATCATTTCCTCAACTACTTCTTCTACTCTATCTCCCTCCTCTCCTTTGTGCTTTTAGTATTTGTATGTTGGTACAAGTAAGTGTCCCATATTTTTCCAATGCTTCGTTCATTTATCTTTATTCTTTTTTCTTTCTTCTTCAGATTGCATAATTTCTATTGATCTATCTACATGTTTTCTTATTCTTTTGCTTTTTCTTCTTCTGCCGGTTCACATCTGCCAGTTGAGTCCCTGTAGCTGATTTTTCATGTCAATTAGTATGCTTTTCAACTCCAGAATGTTCATTCAATTATAATTTCTATAATTTTTATAATTACTATGTCAATAATTTTTATTGATATAGTTTTTTTGATTAGGTATTGTCATCCTGCCTCCCTTAGCTTCGTTAAGCATGGTTTTTGCTTAGTTCTTTGAAAATTTGTGATAGCTATTTTGAAGTCTTTGTCTGCTATGTCCAAGCTGTGGGCCCCATCATGAACAATTTCTGCTTTATTTCCTTTCTATGCATCACTCCTTTTTGTTTATTTGCTTGTTTATTATCTCATAACTTCTCATTAGAGATGGAATATTTTAGATAACATATTGTAATAATTTTGGATTCTGATACCACCACCGCCACCATGACCCACCATGACCCCTCATGCCCCTCCGAGAGCTTGCTGACATTGTCTGTTGATCTGTTTAGTACCTTGGGTGTACTATTTTACTTCCTGTTATTTTCCCAGCAGGATGCTTACTCTGGTTTCATTCTCCAGAGGGAACAGGCTTGGGCTTGCACACAGTCACCCTGGGACAATATTTGTTTTCACAATGTAGTGTTTGAATGTCTTCATCTCTGATATGTTTGTTAATCTGCGTACTTCTGTTGAAATCACATCCAGCTTTTAGCTTCCACTAATTGACAGCTGATCTCTCTACTGTTTTTGACAATGACCTCAGATATATATTGTTCCATAGTCTGATCAAATTAAATTTAAGCTCCTTCTTCAAGGGTATTCTTTCAGGCCAGTCTTTGAGGTTTGTTCTGACCCAAGGAGAGCTGTTATTGGAAATCTCTTTCCCTGGTTCTCTCTGGTAAACTTGTAGTTTATGTAGAGTTTAGCTTATTGACTCATGGAAATGCCAGCCTACTCCTAATTCCTTAACACCAAAATCTCTGTTGTGTTCTAAAGTGCTCTTAAGCTTAATCTTCCCAAAACTCTGTTCCAAATAAAGTCAGTTCTTTTGGGATTGCTTCAGAGGTTCCCCCTGGGCAAAACCCCTGTGCCACTGCTCCATACCTGGGCATGGATACAGTGCCCACTTCTCTTGGTATGACACTTCTTCTGTAAGAGTGGGAGTACTCAGCAAGGACAATAGCTTATGGTCTTTTGGGTTTGCCTCTCCACCCATGAAACCTCAGCCCTATTATTGAGCTGCAGTGAGTACAGTTGGGGCTGCCATACTCTCAGCTAGCTGTAGCTGAGGTGGAACCTCAATCTAAGGAGTGGGACCAGGTAGACTAGAACCCCAAGCTTCTTAGCTGTTCTTGCCTGGCACAGAGCTTCTGCAGTTTGAAGCAGGGATGCATGAAACATGCTGGTGGCCTGTCCCTCCTGGGGCAATACTCTATTTTTTGATTGGTTGCTTGATGAATAGGAAGCCCTGTGATCTTACCTGCACATGGAGGAGTAGAAGTTTCTGCCATGCTGAGCTTATAGGTAAAGGGAGAGAGTCACAGCTCAGATGCCGCAGATTTTTACTGTTCTTATCAAGATTTGGTAGATTTATTTGAATAAATGTTTCCTCATTTATTGTATTTCCTTAGGACAATTTTGAGAAACTTAAAAATTGTGGTAATTTTCACCAATTATAGTTGTTTAACTTGAAAGTGTGTCTACAAAGATCTTAATGCCATCATTCTAGAAGTAGTTGGGAAGCTTTCATAAGATTTAAAAATGTGTTGAAACATTTTACTTAAGTGAGGGACATTTGTTGATTTTCAAACTTCCAGTAAAACTAGATTTTCACTTTTTTTATCGCTGCATCCAAAATAGCTGCTAATCTGTCAATTGTGCACCAGATGGCATGTCAGAAAATGACTCACCTAGGAAATGGTTCTTATCTTCTTGTGTTGACTCTTTCAGCTTTCCTTTTTAGTACTTTGTGAAGAAATAAGTGTAATTCTACAGAAGTGTATCCTAGGATGAAGGATACGAATGATCCCCAATGAATGTACAAAACATTGATGTGACGATACCTTAGTTTCTGAGAAATAAGCACAATATTATTTGTTATTGAGTTATTTTATTTAAGGGTTTAAGAATCGATTTTATAGTACTATATCTAATCTTTCTATTATTTCCAAAGTAAATTTACAAAAAATAATGTCTATTTAGTTTATTGGAATCCTATTTATAAACTGTAATGACTCTTTGTATCTCCAGCTGCTCAGAATGATAAGGTATAATTTTGTACTATCTACAAACTTAGAGGATATGAATCTAACTATATTACTACACAGATTGGTAAACTGAGGTTCACAAAGATGAATTATTTTGTCCAAAGTGGCATAACTAGTTACTAACTGAAAATATGAGCTCATGAATCTAGGTTATGTTCTCTTTCCACTTCATCACTCTGCTTTACAAACTGTAGAACCACTTCTCTTTCCAAACAACAAAAATAATTATGTCATCACTGCCTTTTAGGAAATATATAAATGGCACTTGGTCTAATTTGTGGGCTACAGACAGTAATCCATCATTAAAAGAAAAGAATCCCATAGCTTCATGAGGTTTCACATATAGTGATCAATAGCTAATGACTACTTTTTTTGTTTCACTTCTATAGCCCTAAGAATTACTGGAAAAGTCAAAAGATTATAATTTATTGGAAACAGAGAAGGGACACACCATTCTGCACCTCTTCATAGTTTATGATGCTATTCCAATATAACTATGATTGGTGAGGTTGGGGGAAATTTTAGTAGGATCAATTAAGTGCCTGTATAGCACTACCTTTTAAGGGAATCCAAAGGTAAGAATTTGGCTATAGCTATATTTTTCTTATAGATTTATCTTTAAAGAAAGGGTGATACAACAGGGACTGTCCTATAATAATTTAATGACACAATTTGTTAAATAACATGTTGAAGTATTTATATAATTTAGTAAATCTCTACCCTCTGTACCCTTCTTTCTTCGTTCTAATAGGGGGAAGTCCTAATTTCTTATCCAAATTGAATTTCTAAAAATCTAGTAATAATAATTCATTTCCACTTCACTCTTGCATACTATGTCACTTTAGTCTTTCTTATACACGTTTCAGCTTTTTCCTTCCAATGGCACAACGTTCCGCATTTCCTCTACTTTTTTTCAGATCAACTAAGTACGTCCTCCTAGCACACACGGTGTTTGGAATAAATGTCAAAGTTACACATGATTTCCATCACTCTACAATACATTAGTTGAGTAAAATCATTTTTGTAACAGGAAGATCAGTATAGTAGGCGCAAGTATTCCTGGAAGCCAGAAATGAATGTGAACTACATAGACATAAAACACTAAAGTCAAACTCAATGTGTCTTTTAGCCATTTTCCCTTTATATAGATTAACAGTGGCCATTGCAACACCATTTGACACCAGGGTATTGTGACTATAGGGGAAACAATGACAGTAAGAAATAGCAATGCTACCTAATTGCAGATAAAATATGTTATCTTACAAACTTTGCAAAAAACCCTTGCCCACATGAATACATTATTAATGTTCCTCATGGACTAAGACAAGAGAGTGGTCTTGAAGATTAATCTTCATTAGCTTCCTAGTAAAACTTTTTGCTGCTTCTATTTCCTCCTGGCACATTGGAAGAAACAGCTCTGCTCTCATCTAAACTCATCTTATGGAAGATATATTCTATCCTCTCTCATCTACTCTAGGACTTTGGCTTCTTCAATTATCTCCAATACTACTGTATAACCATTCAATCTATTGTCTGTATTAAAAATATATGTAGGTATATACAATTTCATATATTGTATCATTTTCTTGGTCATACTTTTTAATGTCTTCTATTGTTAGCTAAAAAAAAATCTGAAGTCTTTATTATGGTTTACAAACTCCCTACATGATTGGCCTCTCCTATTCCTACCATCAAATCTCCTAATCCTCATATTCCTTATTAATTATTCCACTCATATTAGTCTTATTATGGCCATTGAAAACCCTATACATGTGCCAGTTTCCTGGGTTTTTATATTTTTTCTTCCACGTCCCATGAAAGCTGTCCGCAGTTATTTACAAAGCAGGCTTCTAGTTGCAATCCATACCTATGCCTAAATGTCCTCCTAGGCAAAGCTTTCTCTGAGCACCTCACCTTTATTACCTTCTATTCATTTATTTAAATAGTATCTACACAATTTGAATTAAAAAGTACACACACACACACACACACACACACACACACACATATATATACCGTTATATATGTACTGTTTTTTGGTGGTCAAGACAAGGCATTTTTTTGTCTACTGACCACTGTTTCCTTAGTACATACACCAGTGCCTAGATTCTTTTGGCACTTAATAGATGTGACTTGAATAAATAAATTAATAAATTTCTATGTATATTTACAGGATGGATAAGTAAAAAAAAAATGTATTACCTAGAGAAAATGAGTAGGGAAACGTTAGTATAGTTGACAGTGGATTTTACAAGGCAAAGAGAAGGAAAAAGAATACTAACAAAGATATGTATAAATGCCCTTAATTTTTAAAATTGTGGTTAAATTAACATAACAAAATTTACCATCTTAATTATTTTTAACTTCAGTAGTGTTAAGTATGTTCATAGTGAGGTAAAACTGATCTCCAGAACTCTTTTTGCCTTACAAAGCTGAACCTCTATATTCATTAAGCAACAACTCTTCATCTCCTATGCCCCCAGTGTTTAACAACCACTATTTTTCTTTCTGTCTCTATGAATTTGACTATTCTAGGTATATCATGTAAGTGGAATCATACAGTATTTGTCTTTCTGTGACCATTTTTTTTCACTTAGCATAATGTATTCAAGTTTCATCCATATTGCGAGCATATGTCAGAATGCCCTGTTTTTAAGGCTGAATACTATTCCATTGGCTATTGTGATTAATGCTGCTATGAATATGAGTGTACAAATAACTCTTTGAGACCCTTGTTTCAATTATTTTGGATATATATACCCATAAGTGAAATTGCTGGATCATGTTGTAATTTGCACTTTATTTTTTAATATTGAATTAGTATCCAGCAATATGGTGAATTCTTTTCAATTACAAAAATTTCATGTAAAAGATTCTTTTGGATTTTCTTGTTATATAATCATATAATCTGAAAGTAAAATTATTTTTTTTTATCTTATTTTCCAATTGACATACATGTTTGTCTACATATTAATGCGCTGACTAGGACATCCAATGCAACGTTTAATAAAATTGGTGATGTGGGATATCCTTTTTTTGTTCTCAATATTTGAGGGAATGCTTTCAATGTATTACATAGCTTTATTGTACATATCTTCATTAGTTTACAAAAGTTAACTTTTATTCTTAATTTGTTATTTTTTTCTTTCCTGTAATGGGTATTAGGATTTATAAAAAGTAATTTTTTTCTACATCTATTGTATTAAGTATATGACATATCCCTTGAAATCAATAATATAATAAATTTTAGTAATTCACTTTTAAATTCCAAGCCAAACTTGCATTCTCAGAAAAACTCAAATTGAAAGTGATGTTAGTTGTTTTATTTATTTCTAGATGGCTTAACCAACTAAAAAAAATTATTGTATGCATATAACCCTTCCTGCCCCTTCCTTTCTTCCTTTGAGTACAATACTGAATAGGAGTGTAGGCGTGTACAAGTGTAGGAGTGGTAAGTGTAGCTATGTTTGCCTTTTCTTTTCTTTTCAGTCTTACAGTGAAAATCTTCAGTCATTCATCGTTTGGCATGATGTTAGATGTAAGCTTTTTTATAGATTCTTTTTATAGTCAGATATATTCCCTTCTATTCCTTGTTCAGTGACAGTTTTCATTGTGAATGGATGTTGTATTTTTGCAAAATGCCTTTTCTGTGTCAATTGATATACATATATATATATTTTTTTCTTCTTGAGACTCACAGTATAGTGAACTACACTGATTAATTTTCTATTATTGAACCAGACTTACATTCCTGGAATAAACCACACTTGGTTTTGATGTATTCATTTTTATATTGTTAAATTAAACTTGCTTATATTTTGTTGAGGAATTTTGCATGTAGTACATGAGGAATATTAAACTTCTATTTTCCTCTTGTACTGTCTTTCTCTGATTTTTGAATGAGGATAATGCTGGCTTCATTAAATGAGTTGCAAAATGTTCTCTTGTGTTCTATCTTCCAGGAGGGATTTTGTACAGTCAGTGTTATTTCTTCTTTAAATGTTTGGTAGAATTTTCCAGTAAAACCATTAGGGCCTAAAGTTTTCTAACGTGAAATGTTTTTGATTACAATTTCAATTTCTTGATAGTTATAGGACTAGTTATAGGGATTAGCCATTTCATCTTAAGTAGGTTTTAGTAATTTATAGATTTCAAGGTATTGGTCTATTTCATCTATGCTATCAAACATGTGTGTAGGTTTCTTCATAATATTCCCTCATTCTCTTGATTTCTATGGTGTCTTTAGTTATATCCCATCTTTCATTCCTGATGTTGGTAATATGTGTATTCTATTTTTTGTTGCTGTTGTTGTGGTCAGTCTTGCTAAACAATTATCAGCTTTATTGATCGCTTCAAATAAACATTATTGGTTATTTTGTTTCCTTTATTATAATTCTGCTTTCAATTATATTGATTTAGCACATAATTATTATGTCCTTTCTTTTGCTTTCTTTGATTTATTTTGCTCATTTTGGGGAGGCATTTTTGAAAGTGAAAGGAAGGTTTCACTTTTGATTTGAAACTCTTCTTCAAATCGGTGGTGAGCTCAGGAATTCATAAAAATTTTGTGAGGTTGCTTTCTTGAGCTTTCCCCTTTCTTTGATCTCTCCAGTAATTTTTGGTTCCCTATGGTTCCATTTTTTATTCTCCCAACCATAAAGATGGAGTTGCTTTAGTAAGTTCGCTCTGACCTGAATCTCAGCAACTAAAACTACATCCAGGATTAAGTGATGGGAAATCAGTGAGAAAAGAAAAGCAGCAGGGGATGGTCCCATCCTCTTGCAACCACAATTCCAAATTTTGGAAAAGTTTCCAGACCCTCTTAATTTTGGTCCCTGCACCTCCAATTGCAACCACTGCCACAGCTACAAGTTTGCTCGGAGGCTGAAGTCCCAGATAATGGAGAAAATGAAAAACCTACCAACAAACCAACAACAAACAAAATGGGTGATTTCTGTACACTCCCTGAGTGTTAGGGGTTCTCTTTCCCATTCTCAAAGAAGAAACTTGGAGAAATCTGGGAGAATCATTTCTGAAAACCAGAAAGTGAACATACTCAATATTTGAATTATATTAAGTATATATCTCTAACACAAATATAGTAAAAACAAGAAAGACATTTTGAAACTCAAAAGAGAGAATTAAAGAAAAGAAAAAATGATACCCATAATAAAAGGGTCAAAATAAATTTCCTAACTGGTATGTTTTTAAGCAGTTATTAGAGTATATGGCTAATGCTTAAAAACAACATTCAACTTCTATTCAACCAGGGGTCTTCACACAGGATTCATATAAAAAGAAATGCAATTCTATCATATTATATTTCTCAGCATAGATAAATATATAGAAAGTCAAGAAAGAATAAATACTGTTTATAGGTTTTAAATTTTAGTTTCCATTGATGAATAAAGAACAGAAGTCCTGGCTATAAAGAAAAATTGGACAACTTGGAAATCATAAAAATAAAAATGCATAGAAGTTGGAGCCCAGTGTGGCAAGGGATTATATGATCAGGAAAGGTGTAAAAAGTGTGGAAAATATGTATATGAATATAAAGGTGTCATCAGATTTATGAAAAAAAAATAAAAATGCAAATAATCGCAGAGATAAATTTAAACTATCATCAAAGCAGAAAAGTACAAACTCAACCAGGAAAAATATCTAGCTATTAATATAGTGAAAAAGCCTTTGAAACCTAAGATATTCTCCTTAGCTTAATAGATAATAACAGTGATGAAAACTGCAAAAAAATATTTTTTTAATTAGCAGCTGAGAGTGGGACTGAAAATGGCTAGCACCTCAACTACAAAAAATTGACTCCTAAAAATCAAAACAACAACAAGAACATTAGACACTAACAAAAAGACACTTTAATTATTTACTGTGGAAAAAAAATCCTGAGGTGAAATAGACATGAATCTGCAAATGAAAATAGCTCATTTACTACAGTGAAAATTAATGGGAAGAGATATTTATACCACTGAAAATGCTGAATTTCAAAGATCAATATAATCCTCTATAATTAATCTTTATGAGGTAAAAAACAGAAGATTAAAAGGAAAGCATAAATGAAGCTGTGCTCTTAGAGGTCTCAAATCAATAATAAGAGTAGCAACATAACACAGCAACAGCAGCAAAAATAGCACTACCACTACAAACAATAACAAAAAGTTGTTCAATAGCTCAGAATTTTGAAAAGAAATCAAAGCTTCCCAGATGCTCAACAAATAGAAAATTCTCTATGCATATTAATTTCCTGAAAAATGTTATTAATCCCTGTATGGACAAGTTAGAGATGAATAAAAATAACAGCAAATTGGGAAATTTAAATTTAAAAAGACAGTGAGATGGCATGCTTCTTAGGCTACAAGATAAATTTGCACAGGATTTCGCAGGGAGAAGTGAAGCACAGAAATATCATAGAAGTTTAGGAGCTGCTTCAACTCAAGCACATTGTCAGTCTCAGCTGGGTCACTCTGTTGGTGACTGGTGGTTTCAGGGCCCTCAGCTCCTCCAAAGTCTCCATCACTTCAGTGCAGCAGCTGGGCTTTAATTCCTTCAGCTTCCACCTGATCCCTTTGTTTAGTTTCCTCAATTCCTAGGCGTGGTTCATATGGAGTTCTATGATGTAGTGTATCAGTTTTTCTGCAAGTTACATTGAGGTTGGAGGATAGAAGTGATCAGAGAAAAACATGGATTAATTTCAATGGATTTCAGTTCATCCCTGATGGGACCAGTTTGCCTGGATACCCCTTTTTCACGTTCATCTTTCCTCCCTGATAGCCAGACCTGCTGACTTCAGGACCAATACCAGATGCCAGGGTAACAGACTTATGTAGTGGGCCTAACTCAGTTTCACAATTATATAAGATCATTCAGCATAATAAATTCCTTTTATTACTCATAGTGGTTCTGCTTCTTTGACCAAACCCTGAAAAATATACTTTCCTAAAACAGAATGGCAATGTTATTGGTCCTAAATACAAAGAATATAATAATGGTTTATTTGAAAATAATAACCTCTATTGTAATTCCCAGAAGAAACAAAGAGAAAGCATACATGAGAAAGAGTTCAGTAGAAAGATCTAAAGTAGGTTGATTTCCTCAGTTTACATAGGCGATAAGGATAATATGTAAATGAGAATGTTAAAGATAATGTAAATCAACAATTACATGTAGTTTGTGAGGAAGTACAATTTACTTTGCAAAGAGAATATGGAGATGTCTTTCTAGTGTTTGCACTAGAGCTTAAGTGAATAGAGAAAATATTCCAATAAGATGATTTGCATGAAGAAAAATATGATTTATGTTGGTTTACATGTTATTTTATGTTCTTTGATAGTGGAAAATAAAATCCTCTGGTTTACATTGATGGTGCTTTAGCAAGACAAATTTGTTGTGATATGGCAATGCCTTTCACTAGTAACAACTCATGCACTTCTGACTGGCAAACCTCAGAGCTGCCAAGACATGTGTGAAGAAACACATCAACACATCAAGTTGGATACTTTGAAAATTCCAACATAATTTTCTCTGCAGTTTTGTAAACTACCTTCCCCCAGTAGAAATGCAATATGCTCAGTAGAGTAAAAGGAGGTATTTTTCTATTTTATCAGCTTTGACTTTAAAAGCTATGAATACTTATATCATGCAGATGACATCATTTCCTGACACTGATTCCTCAATCCAAGTAAAATTTACCCATCTATTCCCTGAAACTTTTGCACATGTTTCAATAGAAGAGGCTTTATAAGAAACATACTCTGCTTACTATACTTTGTAAATGATATAAAATATTTAAATTTTAAATTTTCATTTATTGTTGCCTTTGAGTTAAACTTGTGTGCATAGTTTCAATAAGAAATGTGATGAGGAATATTTTGGCTCCTGACAGAGAAGAGAAGCTCATATCTAAATCCTTCTTATAAACTAAGTTGAATTGTAAAAATAGAAGGAAAATGCACTTTCCTATAGATTTCTGTGGGCAAACTAGCATAAGACAGAAGAGAGCAGAAGAAATTAATTCCACTTAGATAGTATAAAGAGCTAAGCCAGAGGGAGGGGATAAAATGAGTTCAGGGTTTATGCACTTTAAAAAGGAAAGAAAGACACATGAACCAGTGAACAAATCTGCCTCTTAAAATGGTTGTTGAGCTGTGAACAGTCTAGAGCTAAATGGCATTGAGATCAAAGTGAACAGTTTCAGAAAATTTGACGTTAATTTGCACAATTTTTGTCGACTGTAAAATCATATGGGAATCAACATTTATCTAAAAAACTTCTTTTTTTTTGGTCAATCACAGAAAGGTAAACATTTTTAATCAAGTAAAGATTTTAAACTTGAACTGGCTCTTTGACTTAACTTCAGTTATGGTAGCTGAATATATAAAATTTAACTCAATAATGAAACATAGGAAACACATAGGGGAATAAACTATATTTTATGCTGACAAAATATAATTTTTAAAAAGTTAAAAGCATACCTCTTCTACAAGTATGATATGAATATGTGTCAAAGATTTATTCACTCATTAATGAGGAAATCAGTAAAATGATAAAGCTGATTCAAAAAATTTTTTGAAAATTGGGCATTGATAGTCATTAAAAAAGATATTAGAATAAGGTAGTTAAATTAGATATAAAACTAGGAAATGTCCTATAGGGTAATAAAACCATAAATTTGGGGGTTATCTTCTCTATCGGACAGAAACCTGCATGTTAGCATGCATTTTAGATCGTCTAGGCTTTAATCAAATAGTAAATAGCAAAGTCAGCACACAGGAACATTCCGCTAGATAATTAAATAATCCTAAGTTCACGGGAATCTTGTTAAACAATACCCAGTATGACATTGAAATCCTACTGTATATTCTTTTGACTTATTTTCAAATTTTGGATAGTTCTTCTGTACAGTTCATTGACAACAACAGAAGACAAGGGGCAGGCCATTTTAATTCTTGTAATAAATATAATAAAATTATTTTAGTTTATGATTAAAGCCAAAGTTATTTAAAACCAATAATAATAATACATACACAAAATCGGAGGATAAAATATTAAATAACTAAATTTTTCTCCTTACAGAAACAAAAAAGATTATGCATCTCTGATCTTGACTTATAAGGATGACCATTCCATCGCTTATATTCTTTATTTACAGCAACATCGGTGTTAGAATTAAAAAGTAAATGCATATAAACTTTGTACGTTTTCACAACATTAATCATTGCTTTTTATTATCTTAATTCTCACAATTAAGTATTCAGTTTTGTTTTTGTCAGTTTAGTTTTTTTTTTTTTTTTAATTAACCCAACATTCACATTTTCAAGGAGAAGGATAGTGATGACTAAAAGTAAGTTAAAAAGGGACAGAGAGAGGCTTACCTGGCGGTGCGGTGGTTAAGAATCTGCCTGCCAATGCAGGGGACACGGGTTCGAGCCCTGGTCCGGGAAGATCCCACATGCTGCGGAGCAACAAAGCCTGTGCGTCACAACTACTGAGCCTGCAATCTAGAGCCTGAGTGCCACAACTACTGAGTCCACACACCACAACTACTGAAGCTCACATGCCTAGAGCCCATGCTCTGCAACAAGAGAAGCCACCGCAATGAGAAGTCCACACACTGCAACAAAGAGTAACCCCAAGATAAAATCTGAAATAATTGGTTTGGAAAGATGCCAAATGAATACTAATCTAGGTTTGAACTTGCAGCTACAGTGGCCAATTATTTTACAAGCCAGTTTTAGACATTTAGCATAGCTTCACTTGAAACCAATTTTATAAGTTATTTAACACTAAAAATAAAGTTGGTTCTTAAAGGATTAATTTGGGAAACTAAGTAGTTTCAGCTACAGCAGTTGGCGTCTGCTGCTTAGTAAATAATAACATTAATAAAGGAATGAGATTTTCCACAATGAATGCAGTGGATGGTCTAGTAAATCACTAGACAACTTTAGTCATCAATCTTTTCTTGCTCAAGTCTAGGACCTGACTAAAAACAAGAAAGAAAAGGAAAATAAATTGGAAGAGCTGTTCAGGAGAATGAAACATACGAGTAAGTTTTACTCTTTGAGAGAAGACAAATGTTTCCCAGTCAAGGAAAACTACTGCTGAAACAATAGACTGACTCCAAGCTCATACTGCTTGCCACAGGACAGGCCAATAAATTGAGAGACGAGTTATTGAGGCAAAGAATAGCAACTTTATTCAGAAAGCCAGCAGACTGAGAAGATGGTGGACTAGTTTCCCAAAGAACGATCTTACCTGAGTTAGAATGCAGGCTTCTTTCATACTAAAAGGGGAGGGGTTGTGGTTGGTAGTTACAAATTCTCAGGTGTCAGAATCCTTTGTTCTTGCAGTTGTCCCCATAGGTCAGATTATGATGTTCCTGTAAACCTTCAGCAAGGCAAATGTTAGTCTCTGTTCCGCAACTTTTTATCTCTATATGAAGAGAAAAGTGTTATATCTTTGAAGGTCAGAGCCTTGAGAATGAACTATCCTGTATATTTCAGGCTACAGGCAACATTCTTAACTTGTAGCAAAAACAACAGAGGACAAAGTTTAAAGTAAAAGAAAAGATCCAATATGGAGTCAGATTTGTTCTTTGCTATTACAGAATGATGACATGAAAAAAAAAGTTCAGAGAATTTCCCTGCTGTCAGTAAATAAGTATAAACTTTCAGGTTCATGGCCTTCAATTAAAATGTTATTCAAAGGAACCAAAGTGTCAAGTTCAATAGAAACATGAAAAGGTAATTCATTATGGCAAAAAAAAAGCATTTTCTTACATTTTTATAAAGTATTTCTAAAGAACCTTAATATATCACTTTATATAAATTGAATTTTCTTTCAGTATGGAATAAAAGGTTAATTAATTTGTTCTCATCAAACCATATATAGAAATACCAGCTTTGTTATGTATGTATACTTCATGATTCTTCTCTCAACATCAGTAACATTTTATAATGTAATATGAAGAAAACAATAATTGAAGTGATTATCTGGAATTAAAGACTGTCTCTACATTAAGAATGTAGTTTGTGTTAATGAAAAACAATCTTGAAATGAACATGTTTGCCATTTAATTACTTTCTCCCACTTCTGTATCAAGTGCCCTGCTATGTTCAAATTAAATCATAATTTTCTTTCAAATAAAATCTATGAAGTCATTTAATATATTTTATAAGTAATTTGTTAAATCTCTTTCTCTCTCTCTCTCTCTCTCTCTCTCTGTGTCTCTCTCTGTCTCTGTCTGTCTCTGTCTTCTCTCTTATTTAGGACCACAGAAGAGTTAAGCAGTTTATGGGTGGTCCTAGAGAAGCCACTTACTCTTGCGCTTGAATTGCTATTCCTCTAAAAAGTCACACTACTAATGCTTTCTACCTCACCATTCCCCCAACCCTCTGCAATTCAAGTCAGCTTCTTTATTCGGCCATGTGGGCCTGCTGTAGAATGTTCTTAACAGTTGGATATGTGGACAGTGTTCAAGTTGAAAGGCAGAACAATGTAGCAGTCTTTATAATGATGTATGGCTATCTCAGGAAACACGACACTTTCCAAAGTTCATGATACTTCAAAGAATCTTAAGATAATTTTCAGATCCTCATACTCTTTTACACTCTTCCCTAAAACTGATCTTTATAAGAATTCATCTGCCAATCTTTCTTATTTACACTTTTAAAATTGTCCCTTCTCATGTATTTCTCATATATTTGGAATCTTACCAGAGAAGAATATCCTGGGAGTAAAAAAAGTTTCAATATAACAAACAAAGGGATGTTTAAAAATATAGTGCTTAACTGGTAAAGTTATTGAAAAAAATCGGAAATGCCAATTCCTGAGTAACAAATCCTTTTAAACCACTCCATTTATTTTTGTTTTTGTTCTAAACATATTGGATGGAAAAAAAAAATTCAGTTCTCATATTATTGAAGATCATTAAAAATAATTTTTAATGTAAATCACTATGAAATTTTTGTCATGTAAGGAGGTGTACAAGAAGTTGAGTGACATCACTATAAAATACATTGCCACTTCTATTTACTTTTTATGTGAACAAATTTTCCCAAAGAGTCTATATTTATAAAAAGGAAGACTGTTGGACATGGTTTCATTTCAGGAAATGTTAGTATCTATTTGTGAATTTAATGATTTTAAATAGGTCTCTTCTATCAAATTAAGACATGCATAAACCAGAAGATTTTATTTTTAATAAATATTTATCAAATGTAAGGTATATTTATATATGCATTGTTTTGATAATCACATACTGATATATAATAATTTTATATTAAAAACTCTGATAATAAATTTATAAAATGTTATTAAAAACTCAATTATAAAAATTAGAGACCTAGAGCAACAGGATATTTTAAGAAATAAGCTTCAAATTATGTATATGTTTTGTTATATGATACTCCAAGGTAATAAGTATAAAAATTTTCAAGAATAAATTAAGATGTACTTTTAGGGAAAATTACAGTAAAATAGAGTACAAAGAAAGTATTTAAACTCTTCATTGAATATTACATAGAAACAGAAAATGTGCAAGTCACTCAATAATCATAAAATTATTAAAAGGCTTCTTTGTGCCTCTTTCCTATCATTAACCCCACCTACCCCAAGAAAAGCCCTATCTTGATTTCCAATACCAAAGATGAATATTTCTTGTCTTGAACTTGATCAATACAGAAAATACCCTTAGGTTTGGCTCTTGTGTCAACATTATACTATGAGACTCTTCCATATTTTTGTATGTAGTTGAGGTTTGTTCATTCTAATTATTGAATAATATTTTATCATATAATATAACTAAACTTCATTCTGATGTTGATAGGCATTTGGCTAGTTTCCAGTTTTAGGTTGTAACAAGTAGTGTCTTCATGAACATTCTTATACATGTCTTTTATAAAAGCATTAAAATATTGCTGTTAGATTATTTATCTGGGAGTGAAATTGCCTAGTCATAGGGCATGCATGAGTTCACTTCTCCAAAGTTTTTCTACTTATTTTCACTCCCAACAGCAGATGATATTTCAAGTAGTTCAAGACCTTCCTAACATTTTGCTTTGTCTCTTTTTGACATGTTAGTCATTCTGGTGGAGGCATTGTGTCATCTGCAAATAATGGCAATTATCTCATCATTTCCAAACCATATGTTTTATATTTTTAAAATATTTTTTATGATATTATATATTATCCTACATTGCGTTTTTTTTTTTTTTTTTTTTTTTTTTGGTTTTTGGCCTTATTGTTCCTGTGTGACCCACTCTTATAACATGTTTTATTAGTACTAGCAATGTCAGGCATCCTTGCCTCATAAGAACTTAGGGTTTATATTTCAGAATTATTGATCATAGTTGTAGATTTGGGGGGACAGTAATCTTTATTTAAATGAAAAGTATACCCTCTATTTCTAGCTTACTAAAAGTTTATATCATGAATGGATTGATTATTTCATCAACCTAATTTTCTGTATCTATAGAAATACTAGGGTCTTTTATTTCTGTTACTGCTATAAATTACATTGACTGTATTGTGGATGCTAAATCACTTATGTATTCAAAGAATTAACATACTTTATTGGATGTATTTATCCCTTTGCTTGCCTGATTTCTTTCACTAATATTTTGTTTATAATTATTAAATCTGTGCTCATGAAAGTGAGGTGTCTCCATTTATTTTCCTTCTAATACACTTTTCTGAAGTTGGTATTGATACAGGCTGGAACCTGGGACCCTTTGCTGCAGTGCTGCCATGCTTGCACCTGGACATACCTCTCCTCAAGCAACAAAATACAAAGAAATTTTATAGGACTAAAAATAACTGCATGCATGCACAGTTGGGGCAGATTCTGGGCAAAAGATACAGAGACCAAAAAACCCAACAGCCACTTTTGAAGAGCCCGGAGCAAAACCAGGGGGTCGGGAACAAAAGCAGGGTACTGCGCATGCCCCCTGCACACAACACCACCTAAACCACGCCTCCAACCCGACACCTGGACACACCCTTACCCTCACCCTATATAAGGAACAAGCTCACCCTCCCTCAGAGAGCAAGCAAACAAGGGAAGCTGTTGTTTGTTCTCGCTCCCCCTTGCTGCAGCAGAGGCCCCAAAAAAGCCTTGCCTGAATTTCTTGTCTAGCCTCTGATCAAATTCCATTGATTAAGGAGGCCAAGAACCCTGGTCAGTAACAGTATCAAAGTTACTGAGGCCTCATAAAATTAATTGCTTTGTGTTCCTCTTTTTCCATTACATGGAGTATTTTGTGTAAGGTTGCTATCATTTCTTTCTTATATATTTGGAAGAATTCTAAGGAAGACATATGGCTCTGAGCTTGTGGATTGTAACTTGTAGGGATTTTTATATTTTTTTCTGTAATAGACACCAGACTTTCAGATTACCTATTGCTTCCTTTATTTTTTGACACATGGTGTTTTTAAAATGTTACTACTTTCATGCAAATTGTCAAATTTTATTGGCATAAGGTTATTCTTAATATCCTTTCTCTCTTGACTATCTGTACAGACTTTTTCCAGACTAATAAAAAATATTAATATTAAAACTATGATGTGAGATCATAAAAATCATATTTTGGAAAAAGAAATAAACAAAAAATAAAATGTTCATAACATATTTTAAAGTGAAAACAATTTAAAAATGTTTCAGAATTTTTACTAATTAGATAATTTGTACATAGAGAGAAAGAGGAAAATAGATTGAGGCATACACATGCAAAGTACACACACTTAAATCATAACAAATTTATCACAGGATAATGAGAATACAAGTGCCTATCATTTTGTCCTTAAAGATTTTTCCTGCAGTTTACATGGTTAAGATGAACATGAATTGCTTTCATAATGTGAACAATCTTTCAAATTGAAACAGGAACCCATAATTTTGTTAGGATCAATCTCAAAACGAATTTTTCTAAAGCATATTTATAATTGTCTGTATAAATGCAATTATTTTATGTATTCAAAGGCCTACTAAATATACCATATATACTTTTACTTCAAGATTTGCTTTTGGAAGACTATAACATTATTTCTCTAAATCTATATTTAGTTTTTCTCTAATATTTACACTTATTAGAAAATATATTTAACACCATTTATTTACAGTGGTGTGACAAATCATGTTGTTATCTCTCACAATGATAATTTATTATCATAAATCATTTGGTTAGTGTTGGAAAAGACTGTAGAAAAACCACTCTTTGTTCCTGCGTACATTACTAAAACAACTGATCGTGAGATTCTGTACAGATAGAGCAGACATGGTACCTAGATCAGTTGCATAAGTGAATCTAGCCAAGTACTGCCAGAATAGGGATGTGACATAAGTGAGGAGATCTATGTATGAAGAGGTTTATACTCACATATTGAGACTTGCTGGTAAAAGAGTGGGAGCATGTGGCACCGAAGTAGGTCTTGGAAAGAAGACTGGCTGGGGGTTTTTATGGTGTTTAGATGATGGGGCTGGGATGAAGGTCACACAGTTTGACTCTCTTGTCAGCACCAAAGAAGGGAGCAAGTCCCCTGCTTTCTTATTAGCTTACCCAGATGTGAGCTAGAAGCGTAAGAAGGAAGGACAAGGCTTAAAATTTAATATCTGCAGTCAAACATCAAAATTTGGAGTTAAACAATTTATGACACCCTACTAGGCACATACGAAATTTCCAGACTCCTAGAATGAAAGCAGATGTGCAGGATTAACTACAGTTTTAGCACAGTAGGCTAGTTTTATCACTGAGGAAAGTTTTATGCTAATGTAAGAAAGTTTTTCCACCAGGTTCCCAACCACCAGCCAAGAGCCAGCTTGGCAAGTAAGCCCTTTCTTAGGATCGAGTCTTGGGCCTGCAATGTTAACTCTTCTTTTTTAAAGTTAATTAATTAATTTTAATTTTTATTTTTAATTTTTTTTATATTGGAGTATAGTTGATTTACAATGTTGTTAATTTCAGGTGTACAGCAAAGTGATTTAGTTATGCATATACATATATCTCTTCTTTCTCATATTATTTTCCCATATAGGTTATTACAAAGTATTGAGTAGAGTTCCCTGCACTATACAGTAGGTCCTTGTTTATTATCTATTTTATATATGGTAGTGTGTATATGTTAATCCCAACCTCCTAATTTATCCCTCCCCTCCACCTTTCCCCTTTAACCATAAGTTAGTTTTCTAAGTCTGTGAGTCTGTTTCTGTTTTGTAAATAAGTTTATTTGCATCGTGTTTTTTGATTCCACATATGAGTTATATCATATGATATTTGTGTTCTACTGTCTGATTTACTTTACTCAGTATGCTAATCTCTAGGTCCATCCATATTGCTGCAAATGGCATTATTTTATTCTTTTTTATGGCTGAGCAATATTTCATTGTATACATGTACCACATCTTCTTTATCCATTCATCTCTTGATGGACACATAGGTTGCTTTCATGTTTTGACTACTGTAAATAGTGCTGCTATGAACACTGGGGTGCATGTATCTTTTATGCACACTGTACACTGAAGTTCACATAGACTACTTCACCACTTTGAGATCAAAAGATTTTGTAGTAAGGCTTTAGCAAAATTTGTTTCCCAATTTTGTACTTGCGTAACATGCAGCTAATAGGCCATCCTCTAGAAGAGTTGTTGCAACGCAGAAAAAACAAAAAACAATCCTCAAATAGAGTGTAATATACAATATTCTGTCTATCTAAGTTCTGGGCATTTTTAGCTGTGTTATCAACTTGTTGAACATTTTCTACTGACCTGAGTTGTACAGTGTGAATGCTGCGTCGGTTGATGAGGGTCTCCTAGGAACAACAGATCTCTTTTATTGCCAAGGCATGATGTCCTTGATAATAACAATGAATGAGTAAAATAGAGATTTTCACCCTGCTTCCTTCTTTGCCCTGAGTGGTTGGTATCTGTAGTCATCTTCATGAATAATCTAATTCTTTTTCATGTTCTCTGCCTGAAGAGCTACTATATATATTTATATAATATTGTTTCCCATATTCTTTAGCTTATCTTTTTGATAAGAAATTACTTAATGAAGTTTTAGAGTAAACTACATACAATGTGAAAATAGAGTTTAGTTAACTTACACCTGTGTTGTCAGTAAATATATCAGTATGCTTTCAAGGCTCTTAACACTCTACTATTTAAATGCTATAGTTTTAAAATTCAATTATCTTTTGATATGGGAGAATCAAGTTTTTCGTTGTTGTTGGAGCATAGTTACAATTCTTTTAATAAATAGGAGATTGAAAATATATGCAAGGTATGGCACATTTATTAAAGTAATTATACTTTGAATACTTAACTACAAATTTTATACCTCCTGGCAGAGGAATAACATTGAAATAGCAAACATGCTATAATGCAATTTACAATATAATTAGCTATCAGTAGCATTATGTATTTCAAGTAACTCCATTATTAAAAAATTTATAATTTACATAATCACACAAATAATTTAATGAGGTTCAGATAGAAGAGTTTTTTCCTATATAAATAAAGGACTTTTCACAAGTAGAAGTAATGGCTAAGTTTAAATACAGGGAATAGTTTAAGTGTCACAAACCAGAAGAGATGTTTAACCCAAATAAAGTAGAAAAATAAATTTTATCATTAAGGTATACTCTTTTTTTTTTTTACTATTATAAATGATTGTCAACAAAGGTAAAATGAAATGTTTTTATGGCTTTACAATTTGACCTTTAATGTATTTGATATTTATCATAAAATAATATAATACAGTTTACCCTTGAACAATGCTGGGGTTAGGGGTGCCGACCCTCCTTGAATTTGAAAATCTGCTTATAACATTACAGTGAGCCCTCCATACCCTTATCTTCAGATTCAACCAACTGGGGAGTGTCATACTGTAGTAAGTATTTAGTGAAAAACAAATGTGCTTATAAGTGGACTCAAGTAGTTCAAACCCATGTTGTTCAATGGTCAACTGTATTTAACTTACTAATTAGAAATATCTTTAAAAAGTAACTATACTTTTCCTTTGTGGAGTTACCCAAAAAAATCAAAAATTTTTAAATTATTTTGATTCCTTCTCTACTTATGTGTTGTAGGGATATCACCTGAATCCGGGCTATTATCAGTGCTAGAGTCCAGACATGTCTGGGAACTTTGAAAATAGAACATATAGGCTCAATAGAAGTCTTTTTATAGAGGAGGAGAGGCCCCTCCTAGAAGGAAACTCATTCAAAGGGAAAATTAGACTAGACCTTAAGAACTAGATTCAGTAACTCTTCTGTTTCAAAAAGAGGAATTCTGATTACAGTCCAGTGTCTGCCACTGGATAATTTTTTCCTTTACTTTTCTGATAGTTTGAGGTCAGATTAGGGCTTATATAAAATGTAAGAAAACATAAGTTATGTTGAGACATCCTGTCTCATTCCCTGGGAAACATTATAATAGTGGAATCTCAAGAAGGGTTCACTGTGAAGTGGTTTTTGAGGGCTCACGGCTATGATTAGAGAAGAAAACAGAATTTCCATCCACATAGGTACTAAATAAAGGGTGTTGATTGCTTGCTTTTTGTTCAAAGTGCAACTGAAATATTTCAAGACTCTCACAGAAACAATTGTAAAGCTTTATAGGATCCTGAGGTTCTTGTGAGAAAGAGATGCCACAGGTAAAGTGGACTAATGTTGTTTTGACTAATTTGATTTCGTCATTATTGTTTCTTGCAATGCTATTCTGCTATAGTTACAGGTATCAACTTTTTGTGAATTTAGAGTGCGGTTCAGTCAGTCCCTTCTTAGTGTAGCTATGCTTGATTGCAGGGCTGCTCTAGCACTGGGTAGAATTCAGGATATTTGTTGGACCACCTTTGTCCTTCCTTAAAATCTTTTAATAGGAAAAGAAATCAGATTAAAATCAAGGGATGCCTTAAATGAGAATGAAATCTAGAAGCTTTGTGTGTTTTACTTTTGACTTCTGGTCTTTTTGAGTCAACACACAGTACTTTGCACATCTTCCTCTAAGTATTCTTATCTACACATTTATCTACTAAGTTGTCATATTGAGCATGGATCTATAAACTATGGTCTACAGGTCAAATCTAGCACATGGTCTATTTTCACACTACCATGAGCTAAGAATTGCTTTCACTTTTTTTTTTTAAGAGTTGTTTTTCAAAAAGAAAAGATTATGCAACAGAGACTGTACATAGACCACAAAGCCTAAAATATTTACTTCTTGACCAATAACAACAACAAGTATAGTCTATTCTGGATACAGAGAACTTTCAGCAATGATGGAAGTTCTCTATATGGACACTTTTCAATATAGTATTACCCAATATATATCCAATAAATCCAATATGGTATTCACTAGCCACATGAGTAATTACTGAACACTTGAAATGTGGTTAGTGTTACTGAAGAACTGAATTTGTGGTTAGTGTTACTAAAGAACTGAATTTGTAATGTTATTTCGTTTTAAATAATTTACACTTAAACGTAAATGCCACATGTCAGTACCATATTGTGCAGCAAAGATCGTAAGCTACAAGAAGGCAAAACCTATTGGATACTTTAATGCAATGCTTATTAAACTTCAATGTGCATATGAATCACCTGGAATCTTGGTAAAAGATTTTGATTTGGCAGGTCTGGGTTGAGTCCTAAGATCCCGCATTACAAAGAATTTTCCAGGGTATGCTGCTAATGCTGGTGTTCAGGTCATAATCTGTCGGGGAAAGCAGAATACCTTGAGTCTAGTAAGTAACAAATTGTAGAATAAGTGATTTTGAAAATACTGTTACCAGGAATTCCTGTGAAGGAATCAGAAAATGATGGTAAGTGACATAATCATGCACTTACACTCAAGTCTGTGTGTCACACTCACTGCTGAGCCATCTGTCATCCCAGCATTTGCTTCCTAAAGTTAAGAAATCTGAGAGTGGACTGGACCTCAAAGATATTTTCTAGGAATAATTCTGTGTGTGTGTGTGTGAGTTCGCTTGTGTGTGTACATGTGTGACAATGGTGTAGCTATTCGCTAATTGAATGCTATTTTATATAATTCAACAATCATGATACATTGTGTTGTAAGCCATGAGTTCTAAGACAAATTAACTTAATATAACCTGCATTTATAAGAATTAGGGATATTTAAAATAATGAAGACTTACATTAGAGATGGTGATTAAGAACATGGACTTTAGAGCCAAATTGCTTGGATTCCAACCCAGGTTCTGCCATTACCAAACTTTGTAACTTTGGTCATATCATGAAACTTCTCTGTGGCTTCAGCATCTTTCTCTAAAAGGGGAAGAATAGTAGTATACAGTCACATAAGGTTTTTTATGAGGATTAAATGAGTTAATACAGGTAAAATGTTAAGATTTATTCCAGTCAATATTTCTCAGTTATTATTGGGTAATAAATATTGATATGTTAACTAAGTATGTAAAATTATCTGAACAAAGTGATAAGAGTAAGAGCTGTTGAAATGTGAGAATCAGTGTTTAGCAGTACAAGCAATATGTCTGTATCTGTGATCCAAATGTGTTAATATAATATCAAATAGAATTGGAAAGACAGTATAAAGTATAATAGTATTAAATAGGATTATAATTTTATTTCAACTTATAGAATAAAAGTGACTTAAAACTATCTTATGTTAGTTTTTAATGACTACAGAAGTTAAAAATGTATTTTCTGCCATGTTCTGATACTTAGCTTCATGGATGACAATTTTAGGAATATAGCTATTTTCTTTTCTCACACCATACTTCAAAGCATATTATAGATAATTACACACTTAGAAGCCAGGAGCCATGAGTGCATCAAAAATATTTTATTACAAACTTGGAGACTTAAAGTTCCAAATTATAATTACAAAAAAAATTACAGATGGTGGCAAGGGAGACCTTTTTCTTCAGTGTAGAACACAAGTCTTAGAGAGGTTGCATCTGAATACATTTTCTTTCTACTCTCTTTCCTTCTTTTCTCTTTTTCTTTTCTTCCTTCCTCCCTCCCTTCCTTCTTTTTTTCCTTCTCAGCAAAGGTATTTAAAAACAAAAACAAACAAACAAAAAGAATTTATGAAAAATAAAGAAAAGCAGAGCATGCCTAATGGATACAAACTGGGATACTAAGAAAGAGGTGAAACTAATTGTATGAGTAAATAAACTGCTATTTTTCTCAGAGAAAAAAGTCATGAGGAAGCCACGGTGGTTATCTTTTTTATTAGAAGCTGTGCCTTGATTTTTTTCCTACAAAAAATTGGGTTAAAAATACCTACCCAAAATAACTTTTGTGAAAACTGAATGCTCAAATTTGTACAAAGTGCCTAGGAGAGTACAAATGATTTTCGTTGTGAGAAAATTGTTGCCTACCAATTTATATTCTTTAACGGTCTCTAATGAAGAAAAAAGTATAAGGCTTATTTTATGTGACTTCAAAATTAAGGATAAACTTCTTTGGGTGGAAATTTCAAGAAGAAAACTTCGGGTTTAGTATAAAAGAACATTTCCTGAAGTTATATACAGACAAAAGATGCATGAACCTCATTGAGAAGTAGCTATTTCTATGTTTAGATGTTTTGAAACAGAGACCAGATAGCAACTCCTCAGTGGTGAAGTTTAAAGTCTCATGGAGTACATACAAAGAGCTCTTCTAATTCTGCTGTTCAGTAAGTCTATGTGGAATTGACTGGCTCTACCTTAACATTTAAAATGGATTCCATGAAAATAAATATTCTCTCAAAGCAAAGCCACATTGCCTCTTAAAAGATACTGGGTAAGTTCAGGAGAAAAAAAAAAGGCAATCATATAAATTGCCAGAAAGATCTGTGCATAACAGCTTGCCCAGGTAACCTGAATATACTGCTTATCAGACAATGGCAAATAAAGATTGTATCTCTCCCCCACTTATGGCACAATACAAATAAAATTATGCTCCACATCCCCAGAGAGAAAGACAAACAGAGAAAGAGACGGAGTGACAGAGAAAGGGAGAGAGAAAGCATTCTGCATTAACAAGGTGGTGATTGGTGACTGCTTTTTAGTGTCTCTTGTATAATTAAACATGCTCTGCAGTCTCAGTGATCAGCTGGAAACTAATTTTGAAAAGAAGCTCTTCTGGAGTGTTTTTTTTTTTTTTTTTGAAAGACTAAAGTGTTTCAAGCACATTAGGAGTTTAGAAAGTCAAATAATATAATAACAATTAGAAAAAGAGGTGTTATTTAGATTAGGTAAGGTAATGACATTTAATGAAAACACTCTAGAGTACCCAGGACCATTGGTAGTAATATTTTCATGCACAAGAGCAAAATTCTATTACTCCCTTGATTCTTTCTCCTTCAAATTTGTTTTATAATTATATGGGAACAATAGAATGAAAAAGACTCCTTCCTCAATAACTGTAGAAGTGGACGTCTTTGTGTAGCACAAAATGCATGAAAATAGGAGAAGACGAATACATTTGGTGCTCAGGGCTTTCCAAAGACAACGTACAGTAGTATGGGGAGATTGAACTTTAACTTATGCAGCCAGCTCCCATAAGAAACAGTAAATACTTACTAAATAATTTTTTGTACAAGATATTTTGAATAGCACTCAGGGGAATATAAATAATATAGCGCAACATTTCCTGCTGATATGTTTACAGTAAAATTGAAAATGACAAAGTAATCAGACCTGCTATGATAGGCATATTGTTTATATTAAAGCCTATCAAATCTCATAGGTCAAATATTATTGTTCCTATATTATAAATATGAAAACTGAGGTTTAGAAATGTTGTCATTTATTCAGACCTTCAATTAATAACTGCTAGAATTTGTTCTCAAACTTAGATATGTCTTACTCTAAACTCAGAATATTTAGCCATTGGACAGATTCAAAGTGGAGAAAGTGGTGAGTGCTAAATGAGTGTTGTGAACAGTATTGAATATATGAAAGACATAACTCTGATTTTGGATGAGCTAGAAAGTTTTCATGTAGAATAGAAAGCAGCATTTTCTCTATGAAAGATGATAGTTATTTAGGTAAGCCTAGAAGAAGGAATAGGGTAGATTTTTAAGAATTTGTAAAATTTACTGAAACATAAATATACATTAAAATAATTATCTGCCAATTCAGTGATAACATTGTTGAACATGAAAACTGGTTGGGAAATATTAAACCTTTTTTCAACTCTCAGACAACACAATAAAAATGGATTCCATCTCTATGTCCAACAAAACCACCTAACTCCCTTAAACATAGAAATAAAATATCTTTGATTTGCCTTTCTCATTCTAGTCTTTAGTCTACCTGGAAATTATTTTATGTATGTCACAAGGTAGGATTACAAATTTGTTTTCCCACATCATGATGGTGATTATTTAGTGATGCTGAAGGTAATTATGATAATCATGGATAATAACCCATACATGTTACGTTTGCTAGTTGTCAGTTATTTATCTTAATACATTACATATATTAATTTAATTAATCTCCACAAGAACCCTCCGAAGGAAGCATATAATTAGTATCCCTGCTTTACAGAGGAGGAAACTGAGACACATAGACATTAACTGCTCAAGATTACAAACCTGGTAGGTGCATTTCTGAGATTTGGATGTATACATCTGGCTCCAGGTTTGCGTCCTTAATGACTATAATCCAACCTCTTTTAGTTAGAAAACCAATCACCTGGCACCATTTATTTTAAACGTCTATCCTTTGTTCACTGATCTGCAATTCAATCTCAATTAAATATTGTGTTTATATAATACAGATCTATTTCTGAGCTCTCTTTTCTGTTCCATTTATATATTTTCCTATTGTTTCACTGATGTAATTCTGTCTTAATTACCGTAGCTTTACAATAAACCCTGTGGTGAAGAAATATCCACCAACTCTGTGAATTTTCTTTAATAGTACCTTGACTATTCTTGACTGTTTGTTTTTCCAAATAAATTTTAGAAAATTTTGTTAGGTAACGTCAACAAAAGAAAAAAAATTTAATGGGATTTTAATTTATATATTCTTGAATCTATAGCCCAATTTGGAGATAATTGACATCTTTACACTTTTAGGTCTTCTAATCTATAAACATAGGATATCTGTTCATCCATTTGGTCTTGTTAGATCATGATTTGCTCACTGTCTCTTAAAATAATTTATGAAATTATTAAGGAAAACTACTCCAAAGATGATGTGTCTTTACCTATAGTAGACATTTAGGAGAACTGTCTTTTGGACTAAAAATGTGATGTGATCTTGGTTTTCAGATCCATGTTAGGATTTGCTTCTGATTACATCTTTTCAGGGAAATCCTCACTCCACAGACCTCCTGCTCTACAATGAGCAACATTTATTTCAATCTTCTTAAGATGAAAATTAGACTTGATTCTTACTTTCACAGAAATTGTAACCCTGTGGAATTGTAGTTTTATAAAAAAATGGTCTTGAATTCAACTTTAGCAGGTGTTGAGACTGGGTCCTCATCCCTTGGTGTACATTGAGTCTTGGAAAACCAAAGCTTGTCAAGTTCATCATTTTTGTAGAAATGTAGCCAGAACAAAATTGTCTCTGATACTGGGTTCCCACCTTCATTTAGATATTTTATCTCTTTAATGATTTTAGGAATATTTTGATAAATTGTTTAAATACTCCTAGCTGCTGCCTTTTTAGTTGTTTTCTGGATACTTAGCCACCTATTTTAATATAAACAAGACTCAATTTTATTTATTTAAAGTTATTACCACCAGCTCTTCTTGAATATCTTATGACAATTTTTCCTATCTTTTGTCAGTCATGTGCTTATGAGATCATTTATGTTTATATAAAACATACATATTCTACTACTTGCACTTTCTAGTGGCATCCTTAAATCTTTATAAATTACTGATATTACTGTTTAATATGAAAGGTGTGAGGAAATCAGAAAGATATAAGATGACTATGGATATGAGCTAATTTTTAGCAATAGAAAAAACACATATGGTATATAATATACATAAAAAGGAAGCCTAAAAACAGAAACATACAAAATATTCATTCAATGATCTTGTATGAATTGAGAAGCACTGTCTGAAATCTTTGTTGTTAAAATAAACAGTCAAAATGGAGTCTCTTATGCTTTTAATAATTTTAAGGCCAAATATATCAGTTGAATTATCCACATATAAACTTTAAATATGATAGATTTACATACAGGTTCATAATTAGAGACCAAGCCACTTAGTCTCTTAAAATTTAGAGAGATTGTGGAGATTACAGAGTTCAAAAAGTAAGAAAATATTCTGAGTTTTAGAAATGTATGCAAAGCTACAGATCTTTCAAATATGGTGGTGAAGATCTTAATAAAAATAGATTTTTTGCCAGCTGTTTACAGATTTTCTAAATTACAGCAAACACGTTGTAAAAAACCATGTGCCAGATGGAGAAAGGCTCATATTTCCTAAAGTGTTAATGAAGTTTAGCTATAGCAAGTTAGATACAGGAAAAAAAATATTAGTATAAGACATAATGATTTTGTCAAGCCAGCAGCTGCCACAATGAACTACTCAAGTGCCCATATTTGGGCGTGTTTCCCATATTAGTTACCACATTTATCATATAATGAAATACTGAAAAATGTTGACTTTTGATGCAAGCCAGGCTTAATGTATGCCACTTATTTATAAAAAACAATTTTAATATAATGTGATATTGTACAACTACAATAATTCTAGAATACATGAATGGTTTCATGGACTAATTTTTATTCATGTTCATGACAGAATCACCATTGAAAATAGTTAAAGGATTGATATGGATGAGCATACACAAAGAATTTTATTAATTTGGGTAATTTCAATGTATTTTTAAATGTGTTTATGTTAATATCTCAAATGTTGGAGATACCAGATAAGTTTTTTATTACACAAAAGTAGAAAATTGGCCATTGATAATATTGATACATCCAGAAACTCAAATTTATTCTCATTTTAATGTTATAAAAGTTGTCTTCACAAATACAGTACCTACTTGTCTCAGTAATCAGTAGGCAGAAATATCTTCCTGAGACATGAAATGGTCTCCAGTAACATTGTAATAGATTGTAATATTTTTTCATAAACATTGGCATGTATAGTTATTAGCTTTAGCTTTGAAAACATAAAGAAAATAAAAGATACTTACATTGAATTTAGTAGAAAAGTTGTATTAATGGTAGCCCATATAGAAATGTGTTAAGCTTTGTCAGTAATGTTTGTTAATACAAATGAAAAAGTGTTTTACCTGTTCACTTAAAATGGTGCAAAACTAGTTTATTAAAACTAGTGGATATAGTGTGGTTAAAAAAACTGGTCAGAAAGGGTTAGAAACTGTATCTGATTGAGAGTAAACAAGATAATGAGGCCTAAACTAAAATGATATGAAAAATATAATATTGCTTTCCCAAACCAAATACAACAGAATGTTTAAAGTATTGCTCATGTTAAGTGATCTATTTTTTTTTTCATTAGCACATATAATTGATGGGTGGAGGGCATTCTGTAAATAGAGAAAAAAATCATTTACTACCAGTATGAGGATAAGGATGTTCTTGAGCTTGAGTGTTGAGAAAGTCAGATTTATAAATCTTGTCGTTTATTTAATACAGTTGTAAATATGTTAATTCAGAGAAATTTGTTAGTCTTTATAATGTCTATATTTATTAAATGTAATATGTGTTAAGATTTATTATGAAATTTATAATGGTTTTTTATTGAAAATCAAAGATTAGACCAGATAAACTATAAAGTCTTTTTTTACCGTTTTTTTTTTTTTTTTTTTAATGATGATGAAAGCTTGATGGTATTCACATTGCTTAATTTGTGTCATGCTTTATTTATTTATTTATTTATTTTTGGCCGTGTTGGGTCTTCGTTTCTGCGCGCGGGCTTTCTCTAGTTGCGGCGAGCGCGGGCCACTCTTCATCGCGGTGCGCAGGCCTCTCACTATTGCGGCCTCTCTTGTTGTGGAGCACAGGCTCCAGACGCGCAGGCTCAGTAGTTGTGGCTCATGGGCCTAGTTGCTCCGCGGCATGTGGGATCTTCCCAGACCAGGGCTTGAACCCGTGTCCCCTGCATTGGCAGGCAGATTCTCAACCATTGCGCCACCAGGGAAGCCCTTTTTTTACCTTTTACATATATGTTTACTTGAATATGGCAACCTTTTAAATTCCACATATTGTACCAACCTAATAGGTTAGTTTTCCAAGGATAGGAGTGTACTAAGTAAGATGAGCAGTGATGCTGCCAAAGCTCTACCAGAATATGTTGTTTGAAATACGTGACATCTAAATGTAGTGCACTTTCCCTCCTCAAATACTGAGGGAAAGGGTGTTATCCAAATTGGCTCCTTTATGCTCTTTTAGTTAGGTATGCTATAAGGAAACTTTAGAATTATTTATTCCCCTGTAATGCTTTAAGAATATACATCAGGGGTGACCACTTGTGGTACTGATCATGTATGTGAACAGGTAGATGAGATATCTTTGGGCTCTACATTAAATCCCTCTTAGAAGTTACCTACCCTCATACTTAAAAGGGGTTAAATATCTCTCCCCTACAATCAGTTACTAGAGACTCCCAACAAACATCATGGCTCAGGGTGGAGAACCAACATTTAATCTGGAAGACAGCTGCATTGTGACCTGATAGCTGCATTTGACTGAAGAAGGAAAATATATATCCTCTAAATGAGCAGAATTAAAAGTCGTACTTTTCATTTCATCAGAAGAACTATATAACAACAACAGTGGTAAAGTATAGATTTATACAGCTTCTTAGACAGTAGTTAACAGACTGGATATATAGTCAGAAAGACTGGCCTTAGACAACTAGAGAATGGAAGGAACTCTACTCTGGGCACTGATATGGAGATGGCATTTCAAAGTGGGACAAATGGATATTTATCAAAACAAAACCCTTACAAATTCAGTAGCAGCCAGGAACAAACAAGTGATTGCCTTTATTCAGTACCTAGAAGTGGTCTCTTAGCTACATTAGATGAGCAGTCATAGAGGCACTCAAGCAGTGCAAAGAGAGGAAAAAGGAATATCCCTTTCTCAACCTCACCATCAGGCATGAGCTCTGTCTCCTTTCTCATTGCTCTCTATAGGACAATTTCTGAACTATCAAAAATTACTCACCAAAGGCATAAGCTGAGGCTATATTCTTCACAAACATAATTTTTAAAGTCTTCTAATTAAAACTAGTGTTTCTTTGTTTTAAAAGGCATATTTTTAGATTTTCTAATTTTGAGTAAAAATAATTTACATTTTAGATGGAAGGAAATATGCTAAATGTTCTGAGACCAGTGTTACTACTACTACTGTTATCAACCCTTCCGAATTGGTCCCTGAACAAGGGTCCTTCTGCCCAGTGTTGCTTGTGCCAATAGAACGAGACTGAGTTGGATTCAGAAGCAAAGGAAAGTTTGATTCTTCCATCAGAACATGGAGACGTGCGAGCTCTCACTCTAGAGTTGACGCTGTCCCCTCGGGCGACGGGCGGGTCTGCGTTCTAGAGTTCTGTAATAGGGAAGGGAAGTGGACAGAGTTCTTGCCTGGTGGGCGCAGCTGTGCTGCTCAAGTTCCAGAGAGCAGTGCCTGGTGCAGCGACTCTGCGCACAGCCCGCCTCCACCATCTTGAGTTGAGTGTGGTGGGCAGCGCTTCTGCCCACCGTAGGGAGCTGAGGTGTCGCCGCAGCGTTTTCTCACTGGGAACTCTACTCTGAGGTGCCGGGGCCAAAGCCTCTGCACACGACAGCCTATGAGCACATGAGACTAGACTAAGCACAAAGGAAAAGAAAAAGGTTAGACATTATTTTATTACCCACTTTTATTTTTATTTCCCAGTAATTGTTAATGAGCTTTGCCGGTGACATGAGTACTATCACTACTATTACTATTAATTCCCATTTATTAAATATTTGAAGTGAGTCAGATATTGCTTAACTTCAGCTGAATTCTCTTCAGTTAAATTTTTGAGTTTTCTGAGAGAGTATTATTAATATCAACACGGTAAGTTAATTGACTTTCCCCGAGGTACACAGCTGAATAAGTATTTGCACCCAGGCAGGCCACCTTCAGGGAATGCATTTTATATTTTTTATTATTTATTTTTATTTATTTTTTTAAACAGCAGGTTCTTATTAGTTATCCACTTTATACATATTAGGGTATACATGTCAATCCCAATCTCCCAATTCATCCCACCATCACCCCCCCACCACTTTCCCCCCTTGGTGTCCATACGTTTGTTCTCTACATCTGTGTCTCTATTTCTGCCCTGCAAACTGGTGCATCTGTAACATTTTTCTAGGTTCCACATATATGTGTTAATATATGAAATTTGTTTTTCTCTTTCTGACTTACTTCACTCTGTATGACAGTCTCTAGATCCATCCACGTCTCTACAAATGACCCAATTTCGTTCCTTTTTATGGCTGAGTAATATTCCATTGTATATATGTACCACATCTTCTTTATCCTTTCGTCTGTCGATAGGCATTTAGGTTGCTTCCATGTCCTGGCTATTGTAAATAGTGCTGCAAAGAACATTGGGGTGCATGTTTCTTTTTGAATTATGGTTTTCTCTGGGTATGTGCCCAGTAGTGGGATTGCTCGGTCATATGGTAGTTCTATTTTTAGTTTTCTAAGGAACTCCATACTGTTCTCCAGAGTGGCTATATCAACTTACATTCCCACCAGAGGTGCACGAGGGATCCCTTTTCTCCACACCCTCTCCAGCATTTGTTGTTTGTAGATTTTCTGATGATGCCCATTCTAACTGGTGTAAGGTGATACCTCATTGTAGTTTTGATTTGCATTTCGCTAATAATTAGTGAAGTTGAGCAGCTTTTCATGTGCTTCTTGGACATCTGCATGTCTTCTTTGGAGAAATGTCTATTTAGGTCTTCTGCCCATTTTTGGATTGGGTTGCTTGTTTATGAATATTGAGCTGCATGATCTGTTTATATATTTTGGAGATTAATCCTTTCTCCATTGATTCGTTTGCAAATATTTTCTCCCATTCTGAGGGTTGTCTTTTCATCTTGTTTATAGTTTCCTTTGCTGTGCAAGAGCTTTTAACTTTCATTAGGTCCCATTTGTTTATTTTTGTTTTTATTTCCATTACTCTAGGAGGTGGATCAACAAAGATCTTGCTGTGATTTATGTCAAAGAGTGTTCTTCCTATGTTTGCCTCTAAGAGTTTTATAGTGTCAGATCTTACATTTAGGTCTCTAATCCATTTGGAGTTTATTTTTGTGTGTGGTGTTAGGGAGTATTCTAATTTCATTCTTTTACATGTAGCTGTCCAGTTTTCCCAGCAACACTTATTGAAGAGACTGTCTTTTCTTCATTGTATACCTTTGCCTCCTTTGTCATAGATTAGTTGACTATAGGTGCGTGGGTTTATCTCTCGGCTTTCTATCCTGTTCCATTATCTATATTTCTGTTTTTGTGCCAGTACCATAGTGTCTTGATTACTGTAGCTTTATAGTATAGTCTGAACACAGGGAGTCTGATTCCTCCAGCTCCGTTTTTTTCCCTCAAGACTGCTTTGGATATTTGGGGTCTTTTGTGTCTCCATACAAATTTTAAGATTTTTTGTTCTAGTTCTGTAAAAAATGCCATTGGTAATTTGTTAGGGATTGCATTGAATCTGTAGATTGCTTTGGGTAGTATAGTCATTTTCACAATGTTGATTCTTCTAATCCAAGAACCTGGTGTATCTCTCCATCTGTTGGTATCATCTTTAATTTCTTTCATCAGTGTCTTATAGTTTTCTGCATACAGGTCTTTTGTCTCCCTAGGTAGGTTTATTCCTAGGTATTTTATTCTTTTTGTTGCAATGGTAAATGGGAGTGTTTCTATAATTTCTCTTCCAGATTTTTCATCATTAGTGCATAGGAATGCAAGAGATTTCTGTGCATTAATTTTCTATCCTGCAACTTTACCAAATTCATTGATTACCTCTAGTATTTTTCTGGTGGCATCTTTAAGATTCTCTACATACAGTGTCACATCATCTGAAAACAGTGACAGTTTTACTTCTTCTTTTCCAATTTGTATTCCTTTTATCTCTTTTCCTTCTCTGATTGCTCTGGCTAGGACTTCCAGAACTATGTTGAATAATAGTGCCGAGAGTGGGCATCCTTGTCTTGTTCCTGATATCAGAGGAAATGCTTTCAGTTTTTCACCATTGAGAATGATGTTTGCTGTGGGTTTGTCATATATGGCCTTTATTATGTTGAGGTTAGGTTCCCTCTCTGCCCACTTTCTGGAGAGTTTTTATCATAAATGGGTGTTGAATTTTGTCAAAAGCTTTTTCTGCATCTATTGAGATGATCATATGATTTTTCTTCTTCAGTTTGTTAATATGGTGTATCACATTGATTGATTTGCATATATTGCAGAATCCTTGCATCCCTGGGTTAAATCCCACTTGATCATGAGGTATGATCCTTTTAATGTGTAGTTGGATTCTGTTTGCTACTATTTTGTTGAGGATTTTTGCATCTATATTCATGAATGATTTTGGTCTGTAATTTTTTTTTTTTTTTTTTTTGGTAGTATCTTTGTCTGGTTTTTGTATCCGGGTGATGGTGGCCTCATAGAATAAGTTTGGGAGTGTTCCTTCATCTGCAATTTTTTGGAAGAGTTTGAGAACGGTGGTTGTTAGCTCTTCTATAAATGTTTGATAGAATTCACCTGTGAAGCCGTCTGGTCCTGGACTTTTGTTTGGTGGAAGATTTTTAATTTCAGTTTCAGTTTCATTACTTGTGATTGGTCTGTTCATATTTTCCATTTCTTCCTGGTTCAGTCTTGGAAGGTTCTGCATTTCTAAGAATTTGTCCTTTTCTTCCAGGTTGTCCATTTTATTGGCATAGAGTTGCTTGTAGTAGTCTCTTAGGATCCTTTGTATTTCTGTGGTGTCTGTTGTAACTTCTCGTTTTTCATTTCTAATTTTATTGATTTGAGTCCTCTCTTTCTTTTTCTTGATGAGCCTGGCTAATGGTTTATGAATTTTGTTTATCTTCTCAAAGAACCAGCTTTTAGTTTTATTGATCTTTGCTATTGTTTTCTTTGTTTCTATTTCATTTATTTCTGCTCTGATCTTTATGATTTCTTTCCTTCTATTAACTTTGGGTATTGTTTGTTCTTCTTTCTTTAGTTCCTTTAGGTGTAAGATTAGATTGTTTATTTGAGATGTTTGTTGTTTCTTGAGGTAGGGTTGTGTTGCTATAAAGTTCCTTCTTAGAACTGCTTTTGCTGCATCCCATAGGTTTTGACTTGTCATGCTTTCATTGTGATTTTTCTGTAGGTATTTTTTTATTTCCCCTTTGATTTCTTCAGTGATCTCTTTGTTATTTAGCAATGTATTGTTTAGCCTCCATGTGTTTGTATTTTTTAAGCTTTTTTCCGTGTAATTGCTTTCTAATCTCATAGCGTTGTGATCAGAAAAGATGCTTGATATGATTTCAATTTTCTTAAATTTACTGAGGTTTGATTTGTGACCCAAGATGTGATCTATCCTGGAGAATGTTCCATGTGCACATGAGAAGAAAGTGTAATCTGCTGTATTCGGATGGAACGTCCTATAAATATCAGTTAAATCTATCTGGTCTATTGTGTCATTTAGGGTTTGTGTTTCCTTATTAATTTTATGTTTGGATGATCTGTCCATTGGTGTAAGTGAGGTGTTAAAGTCCCCCACTATTATTGTGTTACTGTTGATTTCCTCTTTTATAGCTGTTAGCATTTGCCTTATGTATTGAGGTGCTCCTATGTTGGGTGCATATATATTTATAATTGTCATATCTTCTTCTTGGATTGATCCCTTGATCGTTATGTAGTGTCCTTCCTTATCTCTTGTAACATTCTTTATTTTAAAGTCTATTTTATCTGATATGAGTATTGCTACTCCAGCTTTCTTTGATTTCCATTTGCATGGAATATCTTTTTCCATCCCCTCACTTTCAGTCTGTATGTGTCCCTAGGTCTGAAGTGGGTCTCTTGTAGACAGCATATATATGGTTCTTGTTTTTGTATCCATTCAGTGAACCTGTATCTTTTGGTTGGAGCATTTAATCCATTCACGTTTAAGGTAATTATCTATATGTATGCTCCTATTACATTTTCTTAATTGTTTTGGGTTTGTTTTTGTAGGTCCTTTTCTTCTCATGTTTCCCACTTAGAGAAGTTCCTTTAGCATTTGTTGTAGAACTGGTTTGGTGGTGCTGAATTCTCTTAGCTTTTGCTTGTCTGTAAAGCTTTTGATTTCTCCATCGAATCTGAATGAGATCCTTGCCGGGTAGAGTAATCTTGGCTGTAGGTTCTTCCCTTTCATCACTTTAAATATATCATACCACTCCCTTGGCTTGTAGAGTTTCTGCTGAGAAATCAGCTGTTAATCTTATGGGAGTTGCCTTGTATGTTATTTGTTGTTTTTCCCTTGCTACTTTCAATAATTTTTCTTTGTCTTTATTTTTTTCCAGTTTGATTACAGTGTGTCATGGCGTGTTTCTCCTTGAGTTTTTCCTGTACGGGACTCTCTGTGCTTCCTGGACTTGGGTGGCTATTTCCTTTCCCATGTTAAGGAAGTTTTCAACTATAATCTCTTCAAATATTTTCTCTGGTCCTTTCTCTCTCTCTTCTCCTTCTGGGACCCCTATAATGCAAATGTTGTTGCATTTAGTGTTGTCCCAGAGGTCTCTTAGGCTGTCTTCATTTCTTTTCATTCTTTTTTCTTTATTCTGTTCTGTGGCAGTGAATTCCACCTTTCTGTCTTCAAGGTCACTTATCCATTCTTCTGCATCAGCTATTCTGCTATTGATTCCTTCTAGTGTATTTTTCATTTCAGTTATTGTATTGTTCATCTCTGTTTGTTTTTTCTTTATTTCTTCTAGGTCTTTGTTACACATTTCTTGCATCTTCTCGATCTTTGCCTCTATTCTTTTTCTGAGGTCCTGGATCATCTTCACTATCATTATTCTGAATTCTTTTTCTGGAAGGTTGCCTATCTCCACTTCATTTAGTTGTTTTTCTTTGGTTTTATCTTGTTCCTTCATCTGGTACATAGCCCTCTGCCTTTTCATCTTGTCTCTTTCTGTGAATGTGTTTTTTGTTCCACAGGCTGCAGAATTGTAGTTCTTGCTTCTGCTGTCTGCCCTCTGGTGGATGATTCATCTAAGAGTCTTGTGCAAGTTTCCTGATGGGAGGGACAGGGAATGCATTTTAAAACACTTTGTTACATTGGTTTGCACAGTATCTGAACATAATTAGTTTGAATCTGGGTTACAGATAATACAACCTTATACATTCATGTAAGCTCCTCAAGTATCTAAGGAGTGATTTTGTTCCTATTTTGTTGTGTAGACATAGGTAGAAATCATTCTCTGGAATTTGCTGGCCTGTGCAGTCATTCCTGAGTACATCTCTTCTACCAACAAGCAACATAGTCTTAATTAATGGTTAGGAATACATTTCAAAGCATCACTGTTTCTGATACCTGCTATGATATGGAACTCTGGGGGAAACTATCCTATTTTTTTTTTCTTTTCCCATATGCTAAAATATATCTGAAAATATTTCCAGAGGTCAATTCTTGCTTTGCCAGCAGAGAACATTAGGGCCAACTCTTCTGTAATGTTTAGATAGCTTACTATCTGAGAACACTGATTTTGTTTCTCAGATTTTATAGAAGAAACTTGCCTGCACTACAGAAGTACTCTTTAACTCATTTTTGATTATGATTAAGCATTTGTCTAATAATGAATTTTGTTGGCCTTTGTCCCCAGTTCCTGGGAAGTCACCTCTAAACTCTTGGATCTTCCTTAGCAACAGAAGTGTCATTGTTATTCATGGTGGGTTCTGACTACACTTGATGGTTTATACTGAGGTGGCTTAGGGTGGGCCCCTAGATAATCTGTGCGAAAGAGGTGACTCAGGATAGAGGCTGGCCATGGACCAACCATGCGAGGATTAGCACTTAAAGCAACATGATATCCGGACTTCCCTGGAGGTCCAGTGGTTAAGACTCCACGCTTCCAATGCAGGGTGTGCAGGTTCGATCCCTGGTCAAGGAAGTAAGATCCCACATGCCATGTGGTACAGCCATAAAATAAAATAAATAAAGTAAAATAACTAAAATAAAATAGTTAAATATATTTTAAAAGCTATTTCAAAATTAAAATACATTTAAAAAAATAGAAGCAACTTGTTATAAACCAGCCCTCTGGAGAGATGAGTGAAGCTGGAAATTGAGTTCAATAGCATGACCAATGATCCAACCAACCATCCTTATAGAATGAAACCCCAGGAATTCCCTGGTGGTCCAGTGGTTAGGACTCCATGCTTTCATTGCTGAGGGCCCATATTCAGTCCCTGGTCTGGGAACTAAGATCCCAAGCTGCATGGCATGGCCAGAAAAAAAAAAAAAAATGAAACACCAACCAAAACGTTTAGATACTAAAACTTGGGTGACCTTCCTTGGTTAGCAACTCTCTCTGTGTATTATCATACATATACTGGGAGGTTGATGCTTCCTGATTTCACAGGGAAAGGACAACAGAGGATTTGTGCTTGGAATCCTCCTAGAGTTTGCTCTATGTGTCTCTCTCTTTGGCTGGTTCTGATTTGTACCTATTTGCTATAATTAAACTGTAATCATAAGCATAGCTCTCTCTGAGTTCTTTGGGTTGTTCTAGTAAATTATCAAACCTGAAGCAGTGGTGAGAACCCTCAAATTTATAACCAGCTGGTCAGAAGTGAGGGTGGCCGGGGGACCCCAAAACTTGTAGCTAGTGTCTGCAGTGAGGGCAGTCTTCTGGAGGACCATGCCCTTAACCTAGAAATTCTGGCCTAACTCTGATTAGTTAGAGTAATCTGAACAAAGTATTTAAATATATGATTTTACTTTCAATTTAAAACTATACCAATAAAATATTGTGAGATATTTAAGGATATTCAAATATGGTATAATACGAGTTTATGTGTAGTGTTTAAATATTATAATTATATTAACATCATAGACAAAAATGTGTATATTAGGTTCTAATATTTCCAAGTGTTGAAGCCTAAGTATTTTTGTAGCAATTTATCTTTAATTTAAAATTAATTTAATTTGCTTCATTTAAAATTGTGTTCTTCATAATACCTGAAACCATAAAACTCCTAGAAGTAAACATATGTGGTAACCTTCTTGATATCAATATTGATGATGATTTCTTGGATTTGACACCAAAAGCAAAGGCAATAAAAGCAAAAATAAACAAATGGGACTACATCAAACTAAAAAGCTTCTGTACAGCAAAGGAAGCCATCAACAAAATGAAAGGCAATCTACTGAATGGCAGAAAATATTTGCAAATCATGTATCTGATAAAGGGTCAATATTTAAAACATGTAAAAAGCTCACACAATTCAATAGCAAAAATACAAACAATCCAATTAATTAATGTGGAGGTTCCACAAAAAATAAAAAATAGAACAACTATATAAGCCAGCAATTTAATTTTTGATTATTTATCCAAAGAAAATGAAAACACTAACTCAAAAAGATATATGCACCCCAATGTTCATTGCAGTATTATTGGATATGGAAATAACCTAAGTATCCATTGATGGATAAATGGGTAAGGAAATTGTGAGATATATATATATGAACAGTATTCACCCATAGAAAGGAAGGAAATCTTAACATCTGCAACGACATGGATGGACTTTGAGGGCATTATGCTAAGTGAAATAAGTCAGACAGAGAAGGACAAATGTAATCTCATTTACGCATGGAATTTAAAAAAAAACAAAAAAATCCCCATGAGCTCATAGGTATAGAGAACAGATGGATGGTTTCCAGATTCAGTGGTAAGGGGTGGGTAAATGGGTGAAGGGGCTCAAAAGGCACAATCTTCCAGTTATAAAATAAATATGTCATGGGAATGTAATGTACTGCATGGTGACTACAGTTAATAATACTGTATTGCATATTTGAAAGTTGCTAAGAGTAGATCTTAAAAGTTTTCACCACAAGAAAAGAATCTGTAATTATGTATGGTGATGATGTTAATTAGACTTACTGTGATAATCACTTCACAATATATACGAATATTGAATCAGTTTTATTACTGAAACTAAAATAATGTTATATGTCAATTATACCTCAATTTAAAAAAAGGGACCCTTGAAAACTGTTTAAGAACAGAAGTAAAGGATACTCTAGCTTCAGGTTGTTGGATGCTCCCCTTATTTCTTCCTTTTGAAATCTTGAAATAATTGACAGAAGTTAGTTAAAAATAATAATCATAAAATTACAGAACTAGAACAAAAAATTTCACAATTTGTATGGAAACACAAAAGACACCGAATAGCCAAAGCAATCTTGAGAAAGAAAAATGGACTGGAGGAATCAGGCTTCCTGACTTCAGACTATACTACAAAGCTACAGTAATCAAGAGAGTATGGTACTGGCACAAAAACAGAAATATAGATCAATGGAACAGGATAGAAAGCCCAGAGAGAAACCCACGCACCTATGGTCATCTTATTTTTGATAATGGAGGCAAGAATATACAATGGAGAAAAGACAGCTTCTTCAATAAGTGGTGCTGGGAAAACTGGACAGCTACATGTAAAAGAATGAAATTAGAATACTCCCTAACACCATACACAAAAATAAACTCGAAATGGATTAAAGACCTAAATGTAAGGCCAGACACTATAAAACTCTTAGAGGAAAACATAGGCAGAACACTCTATGACATAAACCACAGCAAGATCCTTTTTGACCCACCTCCTAGAGAAATGGAAATAAAAACAAAAATAAACAAATGGGACCTAATGAAACTTCAAAGTTTTGCACAGCAAAGGAAACCATAAACAAGACAAAAAGACAACCCTCAGAATGGGAGAAAATATTTGCAAATGAAGCAACTGACAAAGGATTAATCTCCAAAATTTACAAGCAGCTCATGCAGCTCAATATCAAAAAAACAAAAACCCAATACAAAAATGGGCAGAAGACCTAAATAGACATTTCTCCAAAGAAGATAAACAGATTGCCAACAAACACATGAAAGGATGCTCAACATCACTAATCATTAGAGAAATGCAAATCAAAACTTCAGTGAGGTATCACCTCACACCAGTCAGAATGGCCATCATCAAAAAATCTACAAACAGTAAATGCCGGAGAGGGTGTGGAGAAAAGAGAACCCTCTTGCACTGTTGGTGAGAATGTAAATTGAAACAGCCACTATGGAGAACACTATGGAGGTTCTTTAAAGAACTAAAAATAGAACTCCCATATGACCCAGCAATCCCACTCCTGGACATATACCCTGATAAAACCATAATTCAAAAAGAGTCATGTATCACAATGTTCATTGCAGCTCTATTTACAATAGCCAGGACATGGAAGCAACCTAAGTGTCCATCGACAGATGAATGGATAAAGAAGACGTGGCACATATATACTATGGAATATTACTCAGCCATAAAAAGAAAAGAAATTGAGTTATTTGTAGTGAGGTGGATGGACCTAGAGAGTGTCATACAGAGTGAAGTAAGTCAGAAAGAGAAAAACCAATACAGTATGCTAACACATATATATGGAATCTAAAAAAAAAAAAAAAAGATTCTGAAAAACCTAGGGGCAGGACAGGAATAAAGATGAAGACATAGAGAATGGACTTGAGGACACAGGGAGGGGGAAGGGTAAGCTGGGATTAAGTGAGAGAGTGGCACTGACATATATACACTACCAAATGTAAAATAGATAGCTAGTGGGAAGCAGCCGCATAGCACAAGGAGATCAGCTCAGCTCAGTACTTTGTGACCACCTCAAGGGGTGAGATGGGAAAGGTGGGAGAGAGGGAGACGCAAGAGGGAGGAGATATGGGGATATATGTGTATGTATAGCTGATTCACTTTGTTATAAAGCAGAAACTAACACACCATTGTAAAGCAATTATACTCCAATAAAGATGTTAAAAAATAATAGTAATAATAATAAAATTAAGTGTTTCTAGGGGAGATGGCAGAAGAACTAGAAGCAACTTTCCCCTACCTGCTCTGGGAGAATGACACCTGCATGCATGGATGGGACAAAGGAGGCCATACAGGATTCATGGGAAGAACCAGAGACTTGAACAACCATTTATGTAAAGAAATCTGCAAGTGCCTATGCTACCACTAAATCCTGTGAAAAGGCTTTGCAAACAACAGCAAAAATGAAGTGATAAAGTACCTTTGAATAGGAGAGAAAAGCTGCTAAAGATGCAAAGGAGTTGGTCACCCCTTGTCTGTGTCCCAGGTTCCAAGAAGAGTGGGATCATGTTGAAATAATATATAGCATATTGGGACAGAAGGCATTTGGCCTCCGTGAACTGTGTGCCAGCAGAGTGGCAGAAATCCTTTAGAAAAAAATGCACAAAATGGAAGAAGTGAAGAATTTGAATTTTTATGCATTTTTTTAGCATCATGACTTTGCAACAAATTTTGTCCTCATGGATGCAGAGAAAGGAGGCAGTCTTATGGGTGGAGACTTTTGAGATTGCAGCCAAGTATGTGTGTTGGACAATGGAAATCCACCCACAGAACAACCCTTTCATATGTATGCACTTGTCTCACCTTTGTCAGTTTGCTGCTGCAAGAATTCAGGTTTCTGGGGAACAAAGTGCTGAAGCTGACTCAGAAAACTGACAATGTTGAGACTAGCTGTGCTCTGAGAGCCATTTTTCATTATGTGGACTCACTGACCTGACAGAAGAGTCAAGCCTCTTGGCAGCTCCGCTCCTCAGCACTTCCTACTGCCAACCTGCTTTTTTTTAAAGCAGCAGCCTCAGGAGGCTCACTATTTATTTATTTATTTATTTGCTTTTTTGGCTGCACCTTGCAGCATGTGGGATCTTAGTTCCCTGACCAGCGATTGAATCCATGCTCCCTGCAATGGAAGCACGGAGTCTTAATCACTGGTCCACCAGGGGAGTCCCCCACCTGCCTTCTTCTCCCCTACCTCCCAGTCAGCACTCAGGTTTACCTTGGGACCTCCTCACAAAAGTGGTGATAGTCTCCATATGAGCAGCATTTTTAAGATAAATTCTGAGGATCTAATGTATAACACGGTAACTATAGTTGATAAAACTAATTGTATAATTGAAATTTGTTGAAAGTAGAACTTAAGTATTCTCACCAAAAAAAAAAAAGAAAGGCTAATATGTGAAGTAATGAATGTGTTAATTAACTCGATTGTGGGAATCCTTTCACCATGTATACATATATCAAAGCACCTTGTGCACTTGAAATATATTTTTATTTTGTCAACCATACCTCAGTAAAGCTGTAAAAACAGTCAAAAACAGAAACAGATACTGTGCATAAGAGAGGACTAGGGACTTACCTGGTGGCACAGTGGTTAAGAATCCGCCTGCCAATGCAGGGGACACGGGTTCAAGCCCTGGTCCGGGAAGATCCCACATGCCATGGAGCAACTAAGCCCGGGGGCCACAACTACTGAGCCTGTGCTCTAGAGCCCGCGAGCCACAACTACTGAAGCCCTTGCGCCTAGAGCCCGTGCTCTGCAACAAAGACAAGCCACCCCAATGAGAAGCCCGCGCACTGTGACGAAGAGTAGCCCCTCCTCGCCCTAACTAGAGAAAGCCTGTGTGCAGCAACGAGGACCCAATGCAGCCAAAAATAAATAAATAAATAAGTTTTTTTAAAAAAAAAGAGAGGACTGGAGGAATGTTCCTTGATACACCCATCCTTGAAGGTTTACAGCACAGTTTGTCTCTATCTGCCTATCATACTCCTTAAGATGGATTTCGAAGCATAAGGAAATGGTTTTGACCATTTCCCTTCACTTTAACTCTTCAAAATAAACAGAAAAGAACAGTACACTTTTGTGAAACTCCCACCCTATCCTAGTCTGTCAGCTGGCTAGACATCCACTAATGTGATTTTATGCTTGATTTTACTGTTGAGGTGTTAAGAGGGCTCACAGGGTGGTCTGCCACCCTCGTCCTTCTAACCTCAATGGGGGGAGGGGGGAGACCTGCCCAAGGGACTTGCAGAGCTCTCTGTGTGATGGCTCTTGGGTTGAGCATTAGCTTCACCTGTGCAGCACTACAGCCGCACTGTGGAGTGAGGCATTATCGCATGTGACCTGGAGACCAAAGGGTTGGGAGAAGTTCCAGAGGTAGGAACAAAATACAGGCCCAGGCTTTCTTACCTCTGTATACCTGTTGGCATTAAGTGAGCAGTGGACCAGACTGGGGCAAAGGTCATGTTCAGGCCAGTGAAGCTCAGCTCCCACCATGCCTCACTGGGGAGTCACCTTCCACGCTGCCCTCTCTGTCTCCAGTGTTCTCCCTGCCGTGATGGGGCATCCCCATGGTGCAGGAGTCCTTTATTGCTCTCCCTGCTACTTTCCTGGTTTCCTCCAGGTAGGGCAGTTCTCCACCTTCTCTGGGGAAGAATTGGGTGGGAGGTTCTATAGACCAGACTGGCTGCTCTCAGTGTGAGCCAGTTAAAAGCAAATGCAAGAAAACAAACCAAAAACAAAAACATAAAACATTCGGCACGCCAGGACAGACAGATCCTGGGGTAGCCTCCTGTGAACTTGGGAATTTAACATGTTTATCTCTTCCTTGGGTGTGGACATGTGAAATATTCCAGATGTCTGTTTTCCTCAAATCCTTGGATGGTTCGGTTTGCAGTTAACTGACAGAACCGCCTCTATGAATAGAGTTATGTGTACCCCAAGGAAGACGGGGTTGGGAGTGGCAAAATATAGACTTTCATGGTGATTAGACTTATCGTGGTGATCATTTTGAAATGTATAGAAATATCAAGTCAATATGTTGTGTAACAGGAACTAACATGGTGTTGTAGTTCAATTGTACTTCAAAGACAAAGAAACAATCACATAGAAAAAGAGATCAGATTTGTGGTTACGAGGGATGGGAGGATTGGATGAAGGCAGTCAAAAGGTACAAACTTCCAGTTATAAGATAAATAAGTACTAGAGATGTAGTGTACAACATGATAAGTATAATTAACATTGCTGTATGTTATATATGAAAGTGTCTAAGAGAGTAAATCCTGAGTTTTCATCCCAAGGCAAAAATATTTTGTTTCTTTTTCTTTTATTTCATATCTATAGGAGATGATGGATGTTCACTAAACTTATTGTGCCAATAAAATATATATGCATGCCCCTGTGTGCCCTGTCTCTTCATGAAAACGTGCTTAAATGTGAACGTGATCCTAAGGGTTAATTGTAAAAATATTTATAGTTGTAGTGCTCCGGTTTCCAGGTCTTTGAGTGATGCCTCTGCAGTGTGGGTGCTGAGTAGTTTGTGTGAAAATTATGTTCTGAGCGATCCCTGGCCTAGGCACCGATTCTATGTCCAAGGGCATCACTACCACGTGCAACATTTGCAGCCAAGCAAGGGCAAAAGATGCTGGGAAGCCCGTGTGTGGTTTTCATATGCAGACCCCAACTGAGGGGTCAGAATCAGAGTCTCTGAATCACCATCTCTTTACTCTACCTGGTTTTTTGAGCCATAGTCCATTCACCTGCCATCACACCAATATCCTTGATGCTCATTCTTGACCCATCCTGTGTCCTTCAGGGCACTGTGATACCTACTGTACAATAAATAGAATAAACTGAACCTTGTATGTTCCATTCAAAATAAAAAGGCTTACAAGTGGAAAGAAATAAAGTGTTCTTATCAATTTTTCTCTAGCAACAGCAATACTTATCAAAAATGTATTAAATATTGCTTACTTCTGTTATTGAATGAATTATAGTAACAGCTTCAAACAAAATGCACAGGACACTAGCCAATTTTTCTGAGCCTCAACTGCATATTACCTGAGGATCTAACCTTATTGTCTATAGTCGTATATTTCCCCCAACATTTTACAATTAATGGAGTAAATTACAGGAGCTTTAAAATCATCAAATGATCAATTTTACTTTCATTAAAATTTCATAATTATATTTATCAGAAAAGAAAGTAAAACAACTATGCTAATTGGGTTATGCTTCACCAAAAGAGATGGAGAATGGGACCACTTTAAATAGAGGTTTTGTTCTTAACTGCTGCAGGGTGAACTGTGAGAGGTTAAACTATAACACACAGAAGAGAAAGAAGTTCACAGATTTCAAAGACAGAATACATTCTAGAGTTCAGAAAAATGAGGCATAGTGTCTCTCCTCTAGTCCTAATATAGGCCATTGATGCTGTTAAATTTGCTGAAGCAGTTCTACGGCAGGTCAAAAAGCATAAATGATTCAAAGAATTACCAGAAAAAGAAATTCATTTCTTCTTCCAACATTATTTTATATATCTATATTAGTTAGAGCTTTTATTTTTAAAAAATTTTGGGGGGTTTTCAAGTGATAGCACATTAATGAATGAAGTTATATTAAGGGATATGATACAAGGTCCCTTCCTAAGCTGGGCACAGGAGAGCTAATGATTGGAAAGGCTTATAAGCATCCCTCAGAAGCTGATCCACAGTGTTTCTCCTTCTTTATCTTGCTGGTCACACGCAACATTATTCCTTTTCCAGAAGGAATTGAGTCCATATGGCAAAAGAGCCTATTTAGAGCTCATGAGTTTACAAGTTAAACATCCAAGTGCCATGAGAAAACGATTTCTAACATCACCAATTAAAAATTCCTTGGGATGAAATTCTGATTATTCTTGCTAAGTGAGGTACCTGATCCTTGTCTAGTTAGATGTGACTGAATAAAGTGGAGAGTCTCTGCAAACAAAGGATTCTGATCCTACCATGGAGTGTTTAAAGCCAGACTCATATTCACCCTTCAGTGAATTTCTGGCAGTTATGTATGGAAATTTTATTAATATAATTATATAATTAGTAAATAAATAAAATATTTTTTATTAAAAGTAGAGTCAAGTAGTTAATTGGATTTTTCTTCTTTTCATCTTTTAGCTATGTTGCATCTGACTGTCAATCAGTAATAACAAACAAAGGGAATTTAAGGTTAATTTCATATAATCATAGGTTTCTGTGGGGAAAACAGTGTTCTGTATATTCTTCCTGTAATATGATTTCACTGAACTTTTTTATAACTTATTCTTTTTACTTAGATCCCATCTGCATAACCAGCTTGTTTCTTTCCCTTAGGATTAAGGATTGTTTTAATAATAGGCCTCCCATATCCCCATAGCAATGTCACAACATGATAAAATAAAGAGAAAAGAGGAGGTGAAGTAATCCCTAGAGAAAGAAAACATATTTCTAACTTGCCTTTTTATTCCACCATGTGTTGATAAGTTGGATGAATAAAAATGTATGCACGTGTGTTTTGCTTTTCAGGCAGTTTTCTAAATATTAACCTTTGGACTTAGATTTTATCCCACTGCTGAAGTATGGATGACTGATGTGTGTGTGTGTGTGTATATATATATATACTGGATTTCGTTTAGTAGGTCATTATTAGGAGACCAATTTGTAACTGTATCTAATAAACATTCACATAATCACTGAGATACTGCAATTTTTAAAAAAGGGAATTCATGTATATAGAAGAATGCTGAATTTCTTCTGTAATTAGGGTAGCTCTCCATAACGTAAAAAATAAAACCTTGAATTTCAGTGACTTAACATAAAAGAAATTTACTTCTCACTCACTTAGCTAGCTAATGTGGGTATTCCTGTCTGATGTGGGAAGGTTTTCTCCATCTGGTGATTCATAGACCAAGTTGCTCCCGGCTATGGTTCTGCTGTCCCCCAGAAACTCAAAGAATCCTCTGCTCTCGGTCCTCAAAAGGGAAAAGTAAGAGTAAAGGGAAGATTCCCCTGACTCTTAATTGACTTCATCTAGAATGACACATATCATTCTGCTTACATTATGCTCACTGGAGACAACTCATATGACCACCACATGTAAGGAGTCTATGGAATGTCATCTCTAGCTGAGAAGCCACTTCCCAACGAGAGCTGTGTAACATGGAAAAGGAAACAGATTTTGTTGTAAATCATTTATATATGTTGCATCTTCCATAAAAATATTCAGGAAAGTTAAAAGAAGTTTCGCACCTTGGACAGAGTAAAACAATCTCAGCTTTATACAAAGCTTAGCATTCACCAAATCTGAATTCTGACTCTAAATTCCCTATCCAGTGTGAAGTTACAATACAATGGAAACCAGATAATATATAGCACAGTTAAGATTTCCTTAATTGGGAATTGTTCTGGACTATAGACTGTCACTCAATGGATAGACATGTATTTCTTCCTTTTGCTATTACATGTGCCAAACCAATATAGGATTTACTATAAAAGTATAGTAATAGATAGCAGTATACTAATATATCAACGTAGTTGATATACAGGTACAGCTTATAAGTTATGGTGTATTCACCAATGCCACAGAATTTGCAAATGAAATAATCTATCACAGAGTATTCAGCTAGTAAAACTAAGATAGTTTGAATTTAACTGCAAGTTCATTAAAACTTCATTTAAATAAATATCATTGCATATATATATATATATATATACGTATATAAGCTGTATAATATAGGTAATTCTTCATTGAATTCTACCTGAACACATTTCTTTTTGATTTTACTTTAATGTTTGTATCTGTTATCTATTTATATGAATATTTATATATTTGATTTTATACCTTGCATTATTATTACTATCTCTTCTATTGACTGAAGTCATTAAATATTATGACTGGTGTGATTTTAGTAGAAATACTTTGAGTTAATTGAAACCCACTAGGATTTTGGCTTCCAAGCCACAGTATGGAAAATGGTAAACAGACTACTAAGGAGTGACATAGCAAAAACTCATTAAAAACACTAATTAGCAAGATGAATCTTTCTGACATACCCACTTCACTAATCTGCTAACTAAACACATCATAAAAATGTGCTTGCATTGTAAGTGAGTAAATATCCAGAGGAAGGCTGTTTTGAATTTCCAGATTACTTTCAATTAACTGGAAGCAGAACAGTCTAGAAAATGAAAGGCTGTGTTATTGGACTTTTATGGTAAGTCTTTAAATGAGCCTTAGAGTCCAGTCACGTGGTTGCCTTAACTTAAGCAGTATTGTTTTTTATTTATCTTTTAAAAAAATTTTTATTGAAGTATAATTGATTTACAATATTGTGTTAGTTTCAGGTGCACAGCAAAGTGTTCCAGTTATTTTTTTGAGATTTTTTTCCATTATAAATTACTATAAGGTTTTGAATATAATTCCCTGTGATATCATTTATATGTGGAATTTAAAAATAATACAAGTGAATCTATATACAAAACAGATTCACAGACATAGAAAGCAGACTTATGGTTACCAAGGGGAGAGGGAGGGAGGGAGAGACGAATTAGGAGTATGGGATTAATAGACACAAACTACTATACGTAAAATAGATAAATAACAAGGATTTACCGTATAGCACGGACAGTATTCTTGACTATTTCTATATACATACTCACCCTTCTCCTTACCCTCTCTTTCCACTAAATTATTTATTTATTTATTTTTACAGATTTGAGAAATTTTATTATATCATTTTTCACATTCTGTCTTTTATTACATCTACATTATTACAAATATTATCTCTTCTACTAGATAAAAAGTTCTGTGAGGTCAGAGAGTAAAGTTTTTTTTCTTTTCTGTTACCAGACACACAAGGCCCTGTTTTGGGAAGTGTATCTGAGAATCAGTTTCTGCACTTTATAAATGCTGTATTAGACCTTTGACAACCCTGTCCTGGAGGTGGAAGTTGGTATCTAGGTAGCAGTCCTGCCAAACACAAGTTTTTCCTTTTATTCTTAGATTTGTGTGTGTGTGTGTGTATGCAATTATATTCTTCTAGAATACATTGGATAGATTTCTTTAATTTTAATTTCTTGAAAAATGATATAAAGTGGGAATTATGTGTTTCTTAAACGTTGAGTCTTGACAAATCTGAAGGACTCTCTGGTCCTAGTTTCTTTTTATGCCTGATACTTTAAATTACCAATTTATTTTTATGGTAGTTGATTTTTTTTTGTTTTCTAGATCTTCCTGAAGTGTAAAATCCACTTTTTATTTTTTCAGAGGCACATTCATTACTCTTAAGTTTTCAAAATTTTAGTATACCTTTTTCATACTCTGTTCTCTAAGGATTATTTCAATCTTTACTCTCTGCAATTTAATGCCCTTTGAATCCATATTTGCTTATATAATTTTCTTAGTTCTAAGTTTTTTGATTTGTCATTTATGCCCTAATTTAATGCTTTTGTTAAGGTAGAGCTTTTAAGAAATGTTTATACTGTGCTGACCTTTTCCCCAAAAAACTTCAGCTTCTACTTGTTTGTTAATATCTCTTTCTCTCTCTCTTCTTTTTCTGTTCTCTGCTTGATATTCCTATTCATATGTTTATTATTTTTTTCTTTACACTTTCTTATGGTTGATGTTTTGAACAACTGTTTTTGTCTATTCTAAATAAGTGCTTTAAAGTTTATAAAATTACACTAAATACTTATTGGTTTACTACCTGTGCCTGTCACGGGTTCTGATGTGCATCAATGTGTTTCAAATCTAAATATCTTATCATTTTAATTTACTAGAAATTTAATATTTCTCTTATGTTTAAGGTTCCACAGAGAGCATCTTCTGTGATAGTAAATTATCATGAAAATTTTTCCCTCACCTTTACTCATCCTTCCTTAGGGGGCTGATGTTAATTGATAAGTGTGTGACATCCGTTGGCCCATGTTTCTTGATTGTGAGGTATTAACCTATAAAAGGGCTGAAAGAACTAGAGATTCTTTTTTTTTTTTTTTCCTCCACTCTACCCCAAACTGATATGAAGCAGTAATCCTAGGTAGTTAAGGGTGCTCTGTTTTCCCCAATTTTTCCTAAGTTGGGAATCCAATAGTTTAGGCAGTAAAAATGGCACTTCATAAACTCTTAGTCTTTTGGCCACAAATCTAAATTCATATTACATAGATGGGTTTATTAATAGTAAAGCTTCCATCATAATTTTAATTCAGATGTCTGTCTTCTGTTTTATTTCTCAATTTGCTTCAACCTCAACAGGGGAAAAATTTTAGGTACCTAACAGATGGATGCCTTAAAACTTTAACTTTTTAGTGAATTGGTCTGAAACCGTAAAAAAAGATTTATACATGGAGTGATCTGAAGCAGCCCAAGTGGGTGGCCTTAGATTTTAATTTTGGTAAATATAGGCTGGGCAGGATTTTTACAGTAGCAGGTCACTGAAGATTACCAGTGTTTTATCTCAATAATAGGCTTCATTGTATAGAGTGAGGAGACTGATATTTAACAGGCCACCTAAAATCCCTAGTAACTAAAGCTATGATGGTCTTCGTAGCTGACCATGACCACTTTAGCAAATTTATTTTTACTAAGTTGGCATGTTAGAAGCAAGGGCTTATATAGAGGAAAATGGGTTCTCATAATAAGAGCATTTTATATATTGAAGATTAGAAATAAATATTGCAAATTTAGCCTAGTTGTTCAGGAAGGTCTGAAGACTGAAATTTAGACTGCAAAGAGCTAAGTTCCAAATGAACTACAGAACACTACTATGTACCTTTCCTGCCATGTGGTGCTGGATGAGATGTCTAAACTTCATTCCAATAAGTGTTGTTCTGCTTTATGTCATAGAGGAAAATGTAAAGGGGCTTATCTTCACCATCACGTGGCCTATCCTGAGCATAAATGTCACCTGCTCAAATGATGTTCCAGTATTGCTATATTATCTTAATTGCAGAATCTCTGAGTATCTTCCCCCACCTTATGGCCCCTGGCAAATACTATTCCACTCTCTGTTTCTATGAGTTTAACTTTTTTTTTCTTTTAGATTCCACATATAACTGAGATTTAAAGTATTGATATTTGTTGTTCTCTGTCTTAACTTATTTCACTTAGCACAATGACCTCAAAGTCCATTCATGTTGACACAAATGACAGGATTTCCTTCTTTCTCATGGCTGAATAATGTTCCACTGTATATATTTACCACATTTTCCTTACCATTATCTGTTCATGAATAATTAAGTTGATTCCATGTATTGGTTAGAGTGAATAATGCTGCAGTGAACATGGTGGTCCAGATATCTCTTTGAAAGAGTGATTTCATCTCCTTTGGATACATACTCAGAAGTGGGATTGTTGGGTCATATGGTAGTTCTATTTTTAATTTCTTGAGGGGCCTCCATACTGTTTTCTATAGTGGCAGCACCAATGTACATTCCCACCAATAGTGCACTAGGGTTCCCTTTTCTTCACATCCTCTCCAACACTTGTTATCTCTTGTCTTTTTCATAAATATACACACTAACAGGTGTGAGATGGTATTTCATTGTGGTTTTGATTTCCCTTTCCTTGATGATTAGTGATATTAAACAACCTTTCATATACTTGTTGGCCATTTTTATGTCTTCTTTGGAAAAATGTTTATTCAGGTCCTCTGTCCATTTTTTAACTGGCTTATTTTTTTTTTCTATTGAGTTGTATGAGTTCTTGGTATATTTTGGAGACTGACCCCTTATCATACACGATTTTCAAATATATTCTCCCATTTCATAGGTTGTCTCTTCATTCTGTTGATTGTTTCTTTTGTTGTGCAGAAGCTTTTTAGTTTGCTATAGTCCCCTTTGTTTACTATTACTTTTGTTTCTTTTTCATTTGGTGTCATATCCAAAAAAGTCATTGCCAAAATTAATATCAGGAATCTTTTTCTCTTCATTTTCCTCTAAGAGTTTTACATTTTCAGGTCTTATATTTGTCTTTAATCCATTTTGTGTTAATTTTTGTGAGGGGTATAATTTTGTGAGTGCTATAGGGATCCAATTTCATTCTTTTACATGTGAATATCCAGTTTTCCAAGCAGCATTTATTGAAAAGACTACCTTTTCTCCATTAGGTATTCTTGGCTCCCCTGCCAAATATTAGTTGACTGTATATGCAGGGGGTTATTTCTGGGCTTTTCTGTTCCATTGGTCTATGTATATGTTCTATGTTGTGCACTGGAAATTTTAAAGCAACCAGAATAGAATTCCCACAATGGCCAAGAACAACATAAATCTATGATGCAACATTCTTTCTATTATACTATAGACGAACTGTTTATTCTGTCTAAAACCAAAGTCACTTCCTTTTACATGTATCTTACTCTTTTTACCTATGAAAATATGTTTGGTCCCAGCAATTCTTGCCTCTCCAGAATCATCAATTTTTCTTTCCTTTGTGGATCTTTCTCATTAGTATAAATTCATGTTGCATTATTGCCTATATCTATAAGCAAATATTTTGATTCCACACTAATGTTCTGCTATGACCTCATTTCTCTGCTTTTCTATAAAACACTAGCCTAAATTGTACCCAGTCTTACAATCTACAATTTCACTGGTCCTATTATCTTGTAAATCTACTCTACTTTTTTGTTTGTTTGTTTCTTGCTACATCCAGTGATCAGTTCCCAGTCCTCATTTTAGTTGGTCTAGAAGAACAATTAACAGTTAATCATTCCCATCTTCTTGAAATACTTTATTAGATTTCACATATTTCCAGAATCCTTTTTTATCTACTGTTTGCTCTTTCTCAGGCTTTGGTGATGACACTTCTTCATCTCCTTGATGCCTTCTTATCTCATGCAGTATGTAGAATTGTTTAATTTCCAAATATTAGTGAAATTCTCTAGAAATTTTATGGTTAATGATTTCAAATATAATTCTGATTGGAATATGGTCAGAAAATATACTCTGCCTGTTTGGATCATTTGAAATTTACTGAGACTTGGAGTTAACCCACACTGGTCCATCTTGGTGTCGAGGAGAATGTATATTTTGTTGTGATTGATGTAATATTCTATAAAGTTCCATTAGATCAATTATTTATAATAGTATTTAAATCTTCTAGATCCTTACTTTTTTTTATCTACTTGTTCTTTCAGTTATAGAGAAGAGGGTTAATATCTTCAACTATGACTTTAGCTATCTCTCTCTCTCTCCCTATTTCCCTACATTATTTCCTTTAAGTAATTACCTGCTTTGTTACTAGATGGCTACATATTTAAGATTTCTAGAAGTTCTTCATGAATTGACTCTTTTATCATTAAGAAATGTCCCTATTTGTCTCTGGATAAATTCCTTGTCCTGAAGTCTACATTTAAAAATATGATTGAGATCCACCAGGGGGCAGACAGCAGAAGCAAGAAGAACTACAATCCTGCAGCCTGTAGAACAAAAACCACATTCACAGAAAGACAAGATGAAAAGGCAGAGGGCTATGTACCAGAAGAAGGAGCAAGATAAAACCACAGAAAAACAACTAAATGAAGTGGAGATAGGCAACCATCCAGGAAAAGATTCAGAATAATGATAGTGAAGATGATCCAAGACCTCGGAAAAAGAATGGCAGCAAAGATCAAGAAGATGCAAGAAATGTCCAACAAAGACCTAGAAGAATTAAAGAACAAACACCTAGAAGAATTAAAGAACAAACAAACAGAGATAAACAATACAATAACTGAAATGAAAACTACACTAGAAGGAATCAATAGAGGAATAACTGAGACAGAAGAACAGATAAGTGACCTGCAAGACAGAATGGTGGAATTCACTGCCACAGAACAGAATAAAGAAAAAAGAACGAAAAGAAATGAAGACAGCCTAAGAGACCTCTGGGACAACATTAAATGCAACAACATTCGCATTATAGGGGTCCCAGAAGGAGAAGAGAGAGAAAAAGGACCCAAGAATATATTTGAAGAGCTTATAGTAGAAAACTTCCCTAACATGGGAAACGAAATAGCCACCCAAGTCCAGGAAGTGCAGAGAGTCCCAAGCAGGATAAGCCCTAGGAGAAACACTCCGAAACACACAGTAATCAAATTGACAAAAATTAAAGATGAAGAAAAATTACTGAAAGCAACAAGGGAAAAACAAAAAGTAACATGCAAGGGAACTCCCATAAGGTTAACAGCTGATTTCTCAGCAGAAACTCTACAAGCCAGAACGGAGTGGCATGATATATTTAAAGTGATGAAAGGGAAGAAACTACTACAGCCAAGATTACTCTACCCAGCAAGGATCTCATTCAGATTCGATGGAGAAATCAAAAGCTTTACAAACAAGCAAAAGCTAAGAGAATTCAGTACCACCAAACCAGCTCTACGACAAATGCTAAAGGAACTTCTCTAAGTGGGAAACACAAAAGAAGAAAAGGACCTATAAAAACAAACCCATAACAATTAAGAAAATGGTATTAGGAACATACATATTGATAATTACCTTAAATGTAAAAGGATTAAATGCTCCAACCAAATGACACTGTCTCGCTGAATGGATACAAAACAAGACCCATATATATGCTGTCTACAAGAGACCCACTTCAGACCTAGGGACACATACAGACTGAAAGTGAGGGGATGGAAAAAGATATTCCATGCAAATGGAAATCAAAAGAAAGCTGGAGTGGTAATACTCATATCAGATAAAATAGACTTTAAAATAAAGAATGTTAAAAGAGACAAGGGAGGACACTACATAATGATCAAGGGATCAATCCAAGAAGAAGATATAACAATTATAAATATATATGCACCAAACATAGGAGCACCTCAATACATAAGGTGACTGCTAACAGCTATAAAACCAAATCGACAGTAACACAATAATAGTGGGGGACTTTAACACCTCACTCACACCAATGGACAGATCATCCAAACAGAAAATTAATAAGGAAGCACAAGCTTTAAGTGACACAATAGATTTAATTGATATTTATAAGATATTCCATCCAAAAACAGTAAGTAACACTTTCTTCGCAAATGCACATGGAACATTCTCCAGGATAGATCACATCTTGGGTCACAAATCAAGCCTCAGTAAATTTAAGAAAACTGAAATCATATCAAGCATCTTTTCTGACCACAACACTATGAGATTAGAAATCAATTACAGGGAAAAAACGTAAAAAACACAAACACATGGAGGCTAAACAATACATTACTAAATAACCAAGAGATCACTGAAGAAAACAAAGAGGAAATCAAAAAATACCTAGAGACAAATGACAATGAAAACATGATGAATCAAAACCTACGGGATGCAGCAAAAGCAGTTTTAAGAGGGAACTTTATAGCAATACAACCCTACCTCAAGAAACAACAAACATCGCAAATAAACAATCTAACCTTACACCTAAAGGAACTAGAGAAAGAAGAACAAACAAAACCCAAAGTTAATAGAAGGAAAGAAATCATAAATATCAGAGCAGAAATAAATAGAAACAAAGAAAACAATAGCAAAGATCAATAAAACTAAAAGCTGGTTCTTTGAGAAGATAAACAAAATTCATAAACCATTAGCCAGACTTATCAAGAAAAAGAAGGAGAGGACTCAAATCAATAAAATTAGAAATGAAAAACGAGAAGTTACAACAGACACCACAGAAATACAAAGCATCCTAAGAGACTACTACAAGCAACTCTATGCCAATAAAATGGACAACCTGGAAGAAATGGACAAATTCTTAGAAAGCTATAACCTTCCAAGACTGAACCAGGAAGAAATGGAAAATATGAACAGACCAATCACAAGTAATAAAACTGAAACTGTGATTAAAAATCTTCCAACAAACAAAAGTCCAGGACCAGATGGCTTCACAGGTGAATTCTATCAAACATTTAGAGAAGAGCTAACACCCATTCTTATCAAACTCTTCCAAAAAATTGCAGAGGAAGGAACACTCTCAAACTCATTCTTTGAGGCCAAGATCACCCAGATACCAAAACCAGACAAACATACGACAAAAAAAGAAAATTACAGACCAATATCACTGATGAATATAGATGCAAAAATCCTCAACAAAATAATAGCAAACAGAATCCAACAACACATTAAAAGGATCATACACCATGATCAAGTGGGATTTATTCCAGGGATGCAAGGATTCTTCAATATATGCAAATCAATCAATGTGATACACTATATTAACAAACTGAAAAATAAAAACCATATGATCCTCTCAATAGATGCAGAAAAAGCTTTTGGCAAAATTCAACACCCATGTATGATAAAAACTCTCCAGAAAGTGGGCAGAGTGGAAACCTACCTCAATATAATAAAGGCCATATACGACAAACCCACAGTAAACATCATTCTCAATGGTGAAAAACTGAAACCATTTCCTCAAAGATCAGGAAAAAAACAAGGATGTCCACTCTCACCACTATTATTCAACATAGTTTTGGAAGTCCTAGCCATGGCAATCAGAGAAGAAAAAGAAATAAAAGGAATCCAAATTGGAAAAGAACTTAAACTGTCACTGTTTGCAGATGACATGATACTATACATAGAGAACCCTAAAGATGCCACCAGAAAACTCCTAGAGCTAATCAATGAATTTGGTAAAGTTGCTGGATACAAAATTAATGCACCAAAATCTCTTGCATTCCTATACACTAATGATGAAAAATCTGAAAGAGAAATTAAGGAAACACTCCCATTTACCATTGCAACAAAAAGACTAAAATACCTAGGAATAAACCTACCTAGGGAGACAAAAGACCTATATGCAGAAAACTATATGACACTGATGAAGGAAATTAAAGATGATACAAACAGATTGAGGGATATACCATGTTCTTGGATTGGAAGAATCAACATTGTGAAAATGAGTATACTACCCAAAGCAATGTACAGATTCAATGCAATCTCTATCAAATTACCAATGGCATTTTTTACAGAACTAGAGCAAAAAATCCTAAAATTTGTATGGACACAAAAGACCCTGAATAGCCAAAGTGGTCTTGAGGGAAAAAAACGGAGCTCGAGGAATCAGACTTGTCTTCAGACTATACTACAAAGCTATAGTAATCAAGACAATATGGTACTGGCACAAAAACACAAATATAGATCAATGGAACAGAATAGAAAGCCCAGAGATTAACCCACACACCTATGGTCAACTAATACGACAAAGGAGGCAAGGATATACAATGGAGGAAAGACAGTCTCTTCAATAAGTGGTGCTGGGAAAACTGGACAGCTACATGTAAAAGAATGAAATTAGAACACTCCCTAACACCATACACAAAAATAAACTCAAAATGGATTAGAGACCTAAAAGTAAGACCAGACACTATAAAACTCTTAGAGGAAAACTTAGGAAGAACACTCTTTGACATAAATCACAGCAAGATCTTTTTTGATCCACCTCCTAGAGTAATGGAATTAAAAACAAAAATAAACAAATGGGACCTAATTAAACTTAAAAGCTTTTGCATAGCAAAGGAAACCATAAACAAGAGGAAAAAAGAATCCTCAGAATGGGAGAAAATATTTGCAAATGAATCAACAGACAAAGGATTAATCTCCAAAATATATAAACAGCTCATGCAGCTCAGTATTAAAAAAACAAACAACTTTATCAAAAAATGGACAGAAGACCTAAATAGGCATTTCTCCAAAGAAGACATACAGATGGCCAAGAAGCGCATGAAAAGCTGCTCAACTTCACTTAATATTAGAGAAATGCAAACCAAAACTACAATGAGGTATCACCTCACACCAGTTAGAATGGGAATCATCAGAAAATCCACAAACAACAAATGCCAGAGAGGGTATGGGGAAAAGGGATCCCTCGTGCACCTCTGGTGGGAATGTAAATTGATACAGCCACTCTGGAGAACAGTATGGAGGTTCCTTAAAAAACTAAAAATAGAATTACCATATGACCCAGCAATCCCAGTACTGGGCATATACCCAGAGGAAACCATAATTCGAAAAGACACATGCACCCCAGTATTCATTGCAGCACTATTTACAATAGCCAGGTCATGGAAGCAACCTAAATACCCATAGACAGATGAATGCATAAAGAAGATGTGGTACATATATACAATGGAATATTACTCAGCCCTAAAAAAGGAACGAAATTAGGTCATTTGTAGAGACGTGGATGGATCTAGAGACTGTCATACAGAGTGAAGTAAGTCAGAAAGAGAAAAACAAATATCGTATATTAACGCATATATGTGGAACCTAGAAAAATGGTACAGATGAACTGGTTTGCAGGGCAGAGATAGAGACACAGATGTAGAGAACAAACGTATGGACACCAAGGGGGGCAAAGTGGCAAGGGGGGTGGTGGTGTGATGCATTGGGAGATTGGGATTGACATTTATACGCTAATATGTATAAAATGGATAACTAATAAGAACCTGCTGTATAAAAATAAAATAAAATAAAATTCAAAAATTCAAAAAAAAAATAAACAAATATAAAAATGGTTGGATGAATAGAAAAAAAAATATGGTTGAAAATATCTGTGTTTTATTAGGAGTGCTTTTTCCATTTATATTTAGTGCAATTATTAGTATGCTTGAGTTTAAATTTCCACTTTTCATTTTCCATATGTTTATTTAGTCTGCTCTTTCTTTTCCCTATTCTTTCTTTCCAACTTGTTTTTCTGAAAAAGGGGTAAATTGATACATTTTAGTATTCCATTTTATCATCTATACTGAATTTTTATGTGGTCACTGTCTATACCAAAATACACATGTTTAATGTTTCAGTCTATCTTCAAAAAATATTCTAACTCTTAACCAATAAGATCAGATCCTTAACATTGGCATACTTTCAAAACTTTTATCTGCCTCTGCATACTTTTTTAGTCACTCATTTGATTTCTACATGTAATATAAATCCCAGATATTGGAAAGTATTTTTAAAACTCCTTTTTTTTCAGATTGTGGAATATGTAACGTAGTTAAATTTCATGAACCAGGGTGAAATGTACCAAGAGTGGTAAATCACGAGATGTATTATTCTTAGACAACAGTTTCAACATGACCTTTAAAGTATATAAAGAATTAAAATACAGAATAATAACATTGCTTATGCATTGTTTATAGATAATATAGTAGGAAAGGAGAAGTTTTCCTGATCCTCTTAGGGTCCCTGGCTGGGTCTGAAAATTTATTTAATCTTAATTGCATGTGACATGGAAGACTTCATAAGGAAATGAGGACCCAAAGAAACAGTTAGACCTGAGTATGTTTATGCTAGGTTTGATGAAGAGTGGGCAGTTGTGTAGAAATGTGAAGTAAATGTATTAAGCTGGGGGAATCTTAGCAAGGTCTGTTTGTTCGAATTCTACCCATGTCCCTGTGTCTTTGGAGATAAGGATGCTCCTTTCTTCTGGGTATTGTGAGGGCTCACATGATGGTTTTATGACCTGTTTCAGAAGAAAAGGGCAGAAGGTCAGAGTGACCTTCTTGCTTCTGCTGTTTTCTCATACTCCTGCTTAAAATATCTGGTATACCAAGGTGCCATATTTTAGGGTAGTGTCCTGAACCCCTTCAGTATTACACTAAATGTGCTGAAAACACAGGGTAATAATGTATATCAAGTTTAGTGTAGTGGTTCCCTCTGGGGAGAGAAAATGATCAAGAATGTGGAAAATAAAGTGGAGAGGGAGGTGGGCCTTCAAATATAAATGTACTATATTAATTCTTTAAAAAAATTAGTGTAATTATGACAGTATCATTTATTTTGATGGTGCTGAGTGGTGGATACTCTGGCATTTGTTGTTTTCACTGTAATTTTTAATATATTTTAAATATTTCATCATAAAAAATAAAAATTTATATTATCTGTGTAACATTGATATAAAACATTTAAATTTTCTCATACTATAGATAACTTGTTAGCTAAATTATCTTCTTTTGAGTTTTCATTATTTGTGTTGCTACATCTAGGTTATTTATTTTGATTGCTATAATTTCACCATATGTCCTTGCCAAATAACCATTGATATCATTGATATTCATTTGGATGGTTCTCTCACTTAACTTCTGAACACAAGCAAGATTCCCAGTGGGCTTGTCAGCATATCCATTCTCTGTCATGCAAATGATGTTCTTACTTTCTCTTCTCTTCCTTCACTTTGCTCCGTTCATCACTTTCCACTCTAAAATGAATCATGCCATGTTGTCTTATCCTGCCCATGGAACAAAAATTTGACAGAAGAAGCTTTGAAAGGGTCTAAGATGTCAAGCACTGTACTTGATGATTTTGTTCATTCATTTCTCATTCTTGCAACATTCTTGTAAGGATTTATGATGGTTCCTATTATACAGATGAGTATAAAACTTCTTGTACAGTCATTACAATTTACTTGTTCACAAAGCAAGTGCTAGAGCATGGATTAAACCCAGATGTGTCTGAGTGAAAATCATAACCCAAATGATTGATGTTGTTATGGTTGCTTGTTGTGTTGACTCCATGTTCAGGACACAGAATTTCTCATTGGTCAAGCAAAGTTCGCCTAGGGCCATTCAGCTCTAATGAAATGATGTTCAGTTAAACATCATGCGTTTGGAGGCTTTTTCTAAACCTTTCCTTGATAAGAAAAAACATGTTTTATTGTTAATCTGCGTCGTGATCATACCTACTTTTTTTCATTCTTTTTGTAGAAGGCTGTTTTTTCTTTGGCTTAAAAAAAGAAAGAAAGAAAACACTTTTTTCTTTCTCTCATTCCTTTTATTTTTAATTTAAGTACAGTTGATTTACAATGTTGTGTTAGTTTCAGGTGTGCAGCAAAGTGATTCAGTTATACATATATATATATATATGTATTTTTTCAGATCCTTTTCCCTTATAGGTTATTACAAAACATTGAGTATAGTTCCCTGTGCTACACAGTAGGTCCTTGTTGGTTATTTATTTTATACATAGTAGTGTGTATCTGTTAATCCCAAACTCCTAATTTATCCCTCCCCCAGACCCTTTCCCCTTTGGAAACCAAAAGTTTGTTTTCTATGTCTGTGGGTCCATTTCTTTTTGCATATAAGTTCATTTGTAACATTATTTTTTAGATTCCACATATAAGTGATATCATATGATATTTTTCTTTCTTTGTCTAGCTTACTTCTCTTAGTATGATAATCTCTAGATCCATCCATGTTGCTGAAAATGACATTATTTCATTTTTTTTTATTGCTGAGCTATGTATTATACTATTATATACTATATTAATAGTAATATTTGTATAAATATACCACATCTTTATCCATTCATCTGTTGATGGACACTTAGGTTGCTTCCATGTCTTGGCTATTGTAAATAGTGCTGCAATGAACATTGGGGTGCGTGTATCTTTTCAAATTATGGTTTTCTATAGATATATGCTCAGAAGTGTGATTACAGGATCATATGGTAGTTCTATTTTTAGTTTTTTTAAGGAACCTCCATACTGCTCTCCATAGTGGCTGAGCCAATTTACGTTCCCACCAACAGTGTAAGAAGGTTCTTTTTTCTTCACACCCTCTCCAGCATTTATTATTTGTAGACTTTTTGATGATGGCCATTCTGACCAGTGTGAGGTGATATCTCATTGTAGTTTTGATTTGTATTTCTCTAATAATTAACAACGTTGAACATCATTTCATGTGCCTTTTGGCCATCTGTATGTCTTCTTTGGAGAAATGTCTATTTAGATCTTCTGCCCATTTTTTGATTGGTTTGTTTGTTATTTTGATATTGAGCTGTATGAGCTGTTTGTATACCTTGGAGATTAATCCCCTGTTGGTCGCATCATTTGCAAATATTTTCTCCCATTCTGCAAGTTGTCTTTTCATTTTGTTTATGGTTTCCTTTGCTGTGCAAAGGCTTTTACATTTAATTAGGTCCCATTTGTTTATTTTGTTTTTATTTACATTACTCTAGGAGACAAATCCAAAAAGATATTGCTGTGATTTACATCAAAGAGTGTTCTGCCTATGTTTTCCTGTAACAGTTTTATAGTATCTGGTCTCATATTTAGGACTTTAATCCATTTTGAGTCCAATTTTGTGTGTGGTGTTAAAGAATGTTCTAAATTCAATCTTTTACATGTAGTTATCCAGCTTTCCCAGCACCACTTATTCAAGAAATAGTCTTTTATCCAATGTATATTCTTACCTCCTTTGTCATAGATTAATTGAGCATAGGTGCATGGGTTTATTTCTGGGCTTTCTATCTTGTTCCATTGATCAATATTTCTGTTTTTGTGCCAGTACCATACTGTTTTGATTACTATAGCTTTGTAGTATAGTTTGAAGTCAGGGAGCCTGATTCCCCCAGCTCTGTTTTTCTTTTTCAAGATTGCTTTGGCTATTTGAGGTCTTTTATGTTTCCATACAAATTTAAAAATTTTTTGCTCTAGTTTTGTTAAAAATGCCATTGGTAGTTTGATAGGGTTTGCATTGACTCTATAGATTGCCTTGGGTAGTACAGTCATTTTAAGAATATTGATTGTTCCAGTCCAAGAACATGGTATATCTTTCCGTCTGTTTGTGTCATCTTTGATTTCTTTTATCAGTGTCCTGTAGTTCAGTCAACATGATACATCACATTAATAAATTAAAGAATAAAAACTATATGATTATCTCAATAGATGCAGAAAAAGCTTTTGATAAAATTCAACATTCATTTATGATAAAAACTCTCCAGAAAGTGAGCATGGAGACATATTTAATAAAGGCCATATATGACAAACCCACAGTTAACATCATATTTGACGCTGAAAAGCTGAAAGCATTTCCTCTGAGATCAGGAAGAAGACAAGAATGTCTGCTCTTGCCACTTTTATTCCACATAGTTTTGGAAGTCCTAGCCACAGCAATCAGAGGAGAAAAAGAAATAAAAGTGGCCCAAATTAGAAAAGAAGTAAAACTGTCACTGTTTGCAGATGACATGATACTATACATAGAAAATCCTAAAGATGCTACCAGAAAACTACTAGAGCTCATCAATGAATTTAGTAAAGTTGCAGGATACAAATTTAATACACAGAAACCTGTTGCATTTCTATACACTAACAATGAAAGATCAGAAGAGAAATTAAGGAAACAATCTCATTTACCATCGCAACAATAAGAATAAAATACCTAGGAATAAATCTACCTAAGGAGGCATAAGACCTGTACTCTTTCATTTCTTATGCTGGAGGTCTGTTCAAGAAAAATTCGTTCAGCTCTTGCCTGCCTAAAAAATGTATTTATTTTGACATTATTTATGAAGAACACTTTTACTGATTTTACAATTCTAGATTAACAGTACTTTTTCTCTCATAATTTTTAATATGTAGTATCATTGTTTACTGAATTCCATTGTTTATTTGGTGCAGTGAGATTTCATTCTAATTGTTTCCCTTCTTTTTATATTTCCTTTTCCCCATCTGATGGCTTTTAAAATATTATATTTTTGTGCAGCTTGGCTATAATGTGCGTAGGTGTAGTTTTCTCTGGATATATTCTGCTTGACATGTGCTGAGCTCTATGAATATTTGGGTTGATGTCTTTAATCAATTTTAAAAATTCTAAATTATCATCCCTCATATATTTTTAATGCCTAATTCATTATTTCTCATATTTTTTTCTGGAATTTCAGTGATGGGTATGATAGACTATATGATATTTTCCTATAAATTTCAGATTATCATTTCTTTCTTCTTTTTTAGTTCTATTTTTCTATAATGTAATTTCAACTGTATTTGTATTTTTGACCTGTATTCAAATCCATTGAATTTTTTCTCTGGATAAACCAAAAAATTTTGTTATATAACACTTTCAATTTGAAGCATTTCCATTGTTCTTTTATTTATTTATTTATTTTATTTCACTTTCATCTCTGTCATGTCAGGAATGCTGTTCCCCTTTTTTGTTAGATTCCTTAATGTATTTATCTTAGTTAATTTAAGTACATATATGATAATTCCAAAATCTATGTTATCTCTCTATCCTGTTTATTGACTTTTTCCTTTCTTGATAACGTACCATATTGTCTTGCTTCTTTTATGCTTTGTAATTTTGTTTTCACTACTATGTCAGACATTTTGGTCAACTATCATTAGAAATTTGTGTAAGTAATATTTATATACAGAAAACTGCAGGCTTTCTCTTCTGTCAAGCTGAATCTTTTTTGAAACAATCAAGTCTGTGTTGGAATAGCTGGTATTATTATTATTGTTATTTTAATCTTCTTGCTTTTGTTAGATTCAGTTCATTGCATACTTCAAATTATTTGAGTTCAGAGCCATAAGCTTCTATTTTGCAGGAAGGCAGATCTCAATGAGATTCCTCTGCGTTCAGCCTCATAGTTCTGGGCAGTTGCGAACCAGAAGAAATCTCTCTCTTTCTCAGTTCTCCTGTCCTTCCAAATGCATATATCCAATGTTTAATACTGCCTATAAGATTCAGAGAGACTTTTTCTCAGTGGGTCCCAAGACTGTAATTTAGCAGTCTCTGTCACCTCTCCTGCTATTTCCCCAATTGTAGAGGGGTGCTGCCTTAAATCCAGTTAAAGCCTGAAGTGTCTATAGTGGTTATATCAGTTTTCCTACCTTGTCCTAATACTCTCAGGTCTCTCTTTGCCTCCATCCTTTCTACGAGCACTTAGTAAAGACTGGTGGAAAGAACTGTCTGATTGTTAAAGTCTGTCTTTACATCTGTTACTCTAGAGAATTTATACTCTTAGGCTAGCCCGCACTTTGCCTTTAAAAGAGTCATTAAAACTCTTGTCTGCTTTCTTCTCTTTCCTTCTTCCTCCTATCGCTCCACCAAAGATAAAAGAGGCCGTGGGCCTCTTTGTTCACAAGAGATATTCATCAAATTGGATGTTAGTTCATTGGTCTTCTTTGTGGCGTGAGCTCTCTTATATGCTTAAATAATAGTTCCATTAATTTTCTAGCTTGTTTTCATTAGTACAGAGAATTCATAGTTCTCTTGTGACTCCCTACATAATAGTGGAACGAGGACTTTTTCTCTGCTTCATTTGTGATGAAATTCTTCAGATTATATTGTGACTCACTAATGTGCTTTGGGTGTAGTCTATTGTTTCTCAAATCCTTAAGAGTATGCATAACTTAAATTTTATACAAGATTTCTAATTTTTCAAAATGTGTTTACTTAGTGCTGACATAATATCTGTATTTATTTTTGTTTAATAATTTGTTTATAAATTTTTAGGACAAATATCCTAATTTTATCTCTGTGAACATCTTCAATATTCTTAATATCCTTTTAAAGTTGTTAAGTAGCATTATTATTTCCTGTTGTGAATTTGTATTTTAATTATAACATTTGTTACCTTTTTATAATTAGGTTTCTCTCTTATTTTTAGATTTTTCTTTTCTTATTATTTTGGATTTCTATCTCCTTTGCATTCTCTTTTCTTTTCTCTTCTCTCTCTCTCTCTCTCTATCTTTCTCTCTCTCTCTACCTTTCTGGTTCTCTCTTAAATTCAACCTGTGAGGCTGGATCCAGTTTCTCATCTATGTATGCAGTGTGTTTTAGCACCTGTTATGCTGTAGAAGCCAAATTTCTGACCACCACTTCATATGCGACTAAAGCCCCTTTAGACAATAGCTTAAGTGTGCTCACTATTTTTTCTACTATTCTTTTTTTTTTTTTTAGTTTTAGATATTCATCTTTTTTATGAGCCTGATTTTGAAGCTTTTATTTTACACACTATCCATCACTGTAATGTATTTGCAACAAAAATGATTATCAATAGGTGAATTCAGAGCACTACTCTGGCTGTACAAACCATCCCTCTGTTTTTTAAGTATATTTTTCCCAAAAAGCTCAACAGGAATTTTTCAAACACAATTTGTTATATTAGTTTAAATTTTAAAAATATATATAATTAAATATATATATATTAATTTAAATATATATATATATATAGATATATATGTATATGACAGTCATAGAGTCTGAACAAAAGGAAACCTAAGCTATAATTCTATAGAGAGGTCAAGGCTCTAGGAAAAGCAGACTAACTAGATGCTAATTACACAAAGTATTTGCTTTTTTTTCCAACTTCCTCTTTACTCTGATATGGAAAGGGCCTGTGAGCAAAAATGCTAGTTAACCTCTTTAACTTCCATTAGACTTTTGACTCAATGCTATTTGGCAGTGTCTCCTGGGTAATTCAGAAAACTTTTGCTTAGTAACTATAGTGAAACAGACATTTCAATTTCCTGAGGTTTCCACTCGGTAGAGGCAGCAATTTAGGAACTTACGAAACTGGTCAATGCTAGTGTGATATATTGAAAAAAGAAAAAACTAAAATAGATGTGTAGAAAAGCAACGTTTGGAAAAATAATCTAAATATAACTTAAACCTCCTACCTATACACAAATGCTTTCTTGAGCTTTGGTTGCTTTGATTTGCACCCTGAATCCCCTATTATTTAGTAAATTGGATCTCTGAATATAACATCACTATTCACTAGCTGATGAAATAACCAAGAAATTAAGCTAGTAAGCTGTATAAAAATTCAGCTATTTTACAAATCTTTACAAACATTTTGGGAGAAAGAAGAAACACACAATATAATTGGCTAAAAAATGAGTATAAAATCTAATAAGTGCATTGCCGGTACAATGTAGGTATCAACACCAATAGTACAACTCATATATCTTTGTCTTCAAAAGATAGTTCAGGGGATAGATCAAATAGTGAACAGTAAAACTTTCAACAAAGTACAGCTTCATCCCTCCCAGGTAAAAATAAAATTGTTTTAATAATAATTATATTCATGATTGCTTTATTTTGTATACCTCTTTGATTACATTATGCATTTACAATATACCAAGATTTATATATGTTACACAAATAGAAAAACTATATTTTGGTTAAAAATATAGTCTTGTTCAAAGCTTAGAGAAACTTTATTTTGACAGTCATAAAAATGGAGGATACCTGAGAAATGTTAATTCAAAAAATTAATTATTTTTATTTTCAACAAGTCATCTAAACCAATAGGAATAATAATTCCAGTGGAAATACAAATAAATCATACAGGAATATATAGTGGTACCGGAAGGGGCATTATAAGTTGTCTGGTTTCACAATTTCATCTTTCAGGTACAGAAACTAAAGCACAGAGAATATTAGTGGATTTTTCAAGTTTATATTCAAATAGTTAGTGGCAGAGCCTGTCTCCTCATTTCCATCATATCTGATTTCTTTAATGTGTAGCCCTTTGATAGCCTGCAATTTGAGCAAAGTCTTTTAGAGTTTAAGTATAATGCCCTAATTTCTGTAATTTAGCTGTTTGAATATTTTAAATTGGCCTTTAGAGCCCAGAAATAAATGTCAAGCCACAGGGAGATGTTTTGTCTTAAATCAGCAACCAAATCTTTCTTGGCTGTCTGAAACCTGATGGATACTCACATGTTGTCAGCTGCCTTAACTGCAACATGTAAATGAATGGCCAGAAGAATCTAGGCAGATGTTGTTAAAATACCTACTTTTGCTTTTGGCATCTATCCTTTCTCCTGTTTTTTGCCTGTTTAGTGTCTCCAAGATCTGGACTACAATCAGTGCGGTTGTTTTCTAAGCCAGTAAAAGAAATCCATTTCTTATAATGATAAAATCCAAGTGCTCTCACCTAGACTTACTAAAGTCCTATTGCCTGCTTTAAGATCTGGCCTTGGTGTATGTGTCAATATATTGTCTGTAAATACGGCAGTAGAGATAGCAGAGACAACACATCCAGCACCACAGCTAGGGCAAGAGGACTTCTTTCGATAATAAATGGACTTGCAACTTAATTATGTGCATTAGAAATGGAAAGGCATTAACTCTGCATAATGTTTCTAAGCAAAGGTAACCAGATGTTCTACTTTGACTAATTTATTTAGTTAAATACCCTTGTAACTTGATTGTTTCTAAATGTTTGTCTACTCCTATATTTTTATTAACCTGCTAACTGCTGTGTATATAAAAATACATATTTGCAATGAAATATTATTACTTACTATATTCTAGTCTGAATTTTTATTTTCCACCTGCTATTTATCTAGTAGTCACCATGAAATTAAAGTAGGTTCTTTTTTTTTTTTTTTTTTGGTAAATGAGATGGTTCTAAAAAATTAATACGTTGTGTCTAATTTCTAATAGTACTTAATAGAGCAAGTCCAAAATTTAGAACCATGTAGGTCTTTATAGACAAATCTTTCTCTTTACTCACAAAACTTCATAAAGTAGAACTTTCTGTCGGTAATTTTCTAAATCAAACTATAAGCAAAAATACATGAAGAAAAAATGGAGAAGTTGATACTGGAATTCTTAAACTGAGTGAAATTACCAAATGATCATTCTTATTTACTTATTTTATTGAAAAAAAAGATATGCCTCCAACATTAAAAAAGCAATGTAATAAAAGGGTATGTTAGCAAAATATATCATTTGTAAAATAAACTATACCAGTAATCTTCAAAAAATTAAAACAACTAAAATGCATCTCATCCCTTGACAAGGTGTATAAAGTTTCATGTTAATTGAGCAGTAAACTTTACTTATTTAAATTAAGATATGTCTATAAAATGCAACATTAAATAGTCATAAGAGCTGACAACTTGTATGCAAATTTATTGTTCCATGACCACAGTAAAGTGGGAAATACAGAGGTGCAAACATTAAATGCATATAAACATTATATGGTTCCAAATTTATGGGGAAAAAAAACAAGACCAGAGAAAAATTATGAAATAAAAGATCAAACCCCATTATATTTCAAATTCTTTAGTATACTCCTTATGTAATTTTTAGATTTCAAAATTATTTATCGTATTAATAAAACCATAATTCCTTTTGAACCATAGTGAAATGAATAAACAATTTAAATAACCCAATTTCTAAGATAAATACGTATTAAATCAAGTCAATGGCAAGCAAAAGAAAGAAAGGAATAAAAATCACACTTTTTTTAGCTTTGAGGTTGCAGTATTTCTTCTACAAAACAAAGTCAATCTATCCATAGCTGCCAGGATTTTTTGTTTGTTTGATTGACTATTTAACTTAATGTTATCTAATCCTCACTAAATATGCTTGAATATATCTACCTTCTTTAATAATATGAACTAAAAATATAAGGACTCTTATTTCCAAAATATATTAATGGAAATAAGATATATTTTAAAAGGAAGAGATGAGGGAAAAAAAATAAGAATAAAGCTAATATATTACTCCTCTGAGCTGCCTATATAGCAAAAATATCTCTCTATAAAATTTTATTATACCTGTATTCCATTAATTTCTGCATACCATATCTGTGTCACACATATTAAATTTTGTGTTAACCAAAGGAAAATATCTGGAAGTTTAGGGATCAAAACGTGAACACGGTTTTTTTAATTGGTAGTGGGAATTCTAGGTATATTTTACCATTTTGTTTACACTTAACTGTATGATCTGTTCGGTTTTTTTCTTTCTTTTTTCTGATGAGCATACATTAGTTTTATAACTTAACAAGTCTGTTTCCAATTTGGAAGAAAAATAAAGTGAACATCTTTTAGTTTTAAAAATAATGTTTATTGAATTGTTGATGTGTTCAAAATTGATCTTAGTACTACTTTTTAAAGTGGTTGGAAAGCATCATGTAATAATATGAGGTGTCTATCATAAATTTAGATCCATGTGTGGATATTTTCTAAATTTTAAGATAAAGTCAATTTTTTACAAATTAAATTATGTTTTGCTTGTTATTTACATTAATAATTCGGAGTTGCTGTGTCTTAATTTCTTCTTGGTATAAAGTTGACAATGGATATTAACTTTTTGACTGTTTCTGAGTTTTCCTTCTTTGCCTTACTACTTCTTTGTAGTAGATAGGATACATCCTGCTTCAAGAGATTGAGAGCTTTACTAAGTGGCTTGAAAAGAAGTGTTATATTTTCTCAGTATAACAAAATATTTGAGGTGTATAGTTAAAAAATAACTTTACTGAGATATAATTGAGATTCAAAAACTACACTTATTTACTGTAAAAAATTTCATGACTTCAGATGTATGCATACATCCATGAAACCATCACCACTATCAAGGTAATAAGCATATCCATCTCCTCCAAAAGATTCCTAATGCCCCCCCCCGCCTTTTTTGAGACGGTTGGGAGGGGAAAGAATACTTAACATGAGATCTACCTTCTTTATAATTTTTAAAATGCACCTACAATATAAACTATAACATAGACACTCTGTTGTACAGCAGATCTTCAGAATTTATTCATCTTGCATAACTAAGTGATTCAGAGCTATGAGGGCAACATCTCATGAATTCTGTGGTTTTATTCACAATGTCTATCCTGCAACTTCAGTCATCCTATTTATATTCAACACAGGAGGAAGGGAGAAAGAGATGGCACCAGCAAAATCACTTCCTTGCATCAGGAAAGTATAAGCTTTCCCAGAAGCTTCCCAGCAGTTTTGCTTTTGTTTTCTATGATAAAAATTGTTTTACCTGCCAATGGAGACAGTGAAGACTGTGAAGTTGGCAAGGAAGAAGTCATTTGGGAATGGGCATTGAGTTAGCCAACTATTTCTCTGTTTCCTTCTGAAACGTTACTTGGCTCTAAGTTTTGTTCATCGGATCTCATGTATTGAATAATACAACAATCAATCACTCCTTAAGCAATCTCTTACATAATCACCCACCTCATGTTACCTCTTCCCAAAACCATACCCATACCTCACCTCTGAGTTCCATATCCATATGCACATATACTACCAACCAGACTTCTTCCTTTAAATAGTGTATATATTAGATGTATCAGATAACTCAGTGTACACCATTTTGGATAACTGCTAACAAACAACCATCCTCTGACTCCAAACATGTACACACACAACAATAACTACTACCACGCACAGACAATAGACTCAGCTCATGTGAATTATTAAGTAAAAGTTAGAATCCAGGTCTTTACATGGATTCCCCCTTGCTCATTACCACCCACCATGACCCACTTAATGGAACTTAAGATATTATTTGATTCTCTCTTCTGTTCCCTGTTACAGATATAATTACATTAATTTAGGTTCTTAATTGCTGACATGAACTACTGCAAGATCCTCTGGGCTCCAAACGTCCAGTATCTTTATTCCCCAACATCTCTTTAAATAATACCATGGGGATTCCCTGGTGGCGCAGTGGTTGAGAATCTGCCTGCCAATGCAGGGGACACGGGTTCGAGCCCTGGTCTGGGAAGATCCCACATGCCGTGGAGCAGCTGGGCCCGTGAGCCACAATTACTGAGCCTGCGCGTCTGGAGCCTGTGCTCCACAATAAGAGAGGCCGCGATAGTAAGAGGCCCGCGCACCGCGATGAAGAGTGGCCCCCGCTTGCCACAACTAGAGAAAGCCCTCGCACAGAAACGAGGACCCAACACAGCCATAAATAAATAAATAAATAAATACATAAATTTAAAAAAAAAGTTTAAAAGTTTAAAAAAAAAAAAAAAAGAAATTCTTAAAAATAAAAAAAAAATAAATAAATAAATAAATAATACCATGCGTGTTATTTTAAATGTATAAAAGGCTTAAAATGTCACTCTGTTGAAAACCCTTTCATTGATTCCTAGTACTGAGTACAAGCACCTAAATGTGGCATTTACTATTCCCTTTTCTCACCTATCCCCTTCATTGTTCTAGCCATACTGAAGTATATGCAAGTTTGTGCAAATTGTAATACACAGCTGGGCATGAACCCTAATCATTCATCTGCCTTTGAATTCTGCCTCACCTGTATGACCCATTACTGTGACATTTGTGATTTTTTAAATCATTTTCTCCATAAAGGTTATAACCATCCTTCCTACTTAGTTAGCATTCTAATTTGCCATAATTTTATTATAGAAACAAGTCACTTATTTTATTATTATTATTTTTTATAAATTTATTTATTTATTTATTTATTTATTTTTAGCTATGTTGGGTCTTTGTTTCTGTGTGAGGGCTTTCTCTAGTTGGGGCGAGCGGGGGCCACTCTTCATTGCGGTGCGCGGGCCTCTCACTGTCACGGCCTCTCTTGTTGCGGAGCACAGGCTCCAGACGCGCAGGCTCAGTAGTTGTGGCTCACGGGCCCAGTTGCTCCGCAGCACGCAGGAGCTTCCCAGACCAGGGCTCGAACCCGTGTCCCCTGCATTGGCAGGCAGATTCTCAACCACTGCGCCACCAGGGAAGCCCACAAGTCACTTATTTACGCTCTGTTTCTCATACTAGAATGTGAGCATCTTGGAGGCAGTAAATCTTGTTTCCCTCTGAATCTTCAAGGCCTAGAGCCTTACAGAACATGCAGTGCAATAGGATTGGTGTCCTTATAAGAAGAAAAGACCCCAGAGCTCGCTTGTGCTCTTTTTCTCTCTGCAAGGCTATGTGACACAAACAGAAGGTGCCATCTCCAAGTCAGGAAGAGAATCCTCACCAGCACTAACACTGTTGACATCCTGATATTGGACTTCCAGCCTCCAGATTTTGCAGAGAACAGATTTCTCTTGTTTAAGCCATTCAGTCTGCATTATTTTTTTATGGCAGCCTGAGCAAACCAATACAATTTGTGGATCAATTGTTCATTTAATTTAACCTGTTGAATAGTATAGATTGTGTTAATAAAATTCATCAGAGACCTGCTTTTTTATGAGAAGGTAAAATACACAAAGATTGAGTTTATAGCAATTACAACATAAGGAAACTTGCATTACATTTATGCCGTAAGTTTAGCAGATTGTCAGATCATGGGGTAAAATTACTGAGTCTGAATAATTTAATTCATGCTTGTATTCAGAATCAGTATCAGGAGGCAACAATGTAAAATTAATTTCCAGAGTCAAAATCTTTTTACTTTTTTTAAATTGAAACATAGTTGATTTACAAAGTTGTGTTAGCTTCAAATGTACAGCAAAGTGATTCACTTTGAAAAAAATATATATATAATATATATATTCCTTTTCACATTCTTTTCCATTATAGATTATTACAAGATATTGAATATAGTTCCCTGTGCTACATAGTCAGTCCTTGTTTATTTATTTTATATACACATTGGTGTGTATCTGTTAATCCCAAACTCCTAATTTATCCCTCCCACCACCCCTTTCCCCCTTTGGTAACCATAAATTGGTTTTCTATGTCTGTGACTCTATTTCTGTTTTGTAAGTAAGTTCATTTGTATCATTTTTTTTTACTGTTTTTACTTTTAAATTTTGTTTTCTCTAAGTGTCCCTTAATTCGAAAACTCAGAAAGACTAAATATATCAGTAATTCTTGTTCACAGTGTAGGGCTTTTCCTCTGTGGAATAGAGACTGATAATATACTTTATGTAAATTACTTTAAATTTAAATACCGTTGATTACTTATTAAATTACCATTTGTACAATCATAAACCTCTATATAAAATGAATCTAAAAATAAATAATTTTGCTATCTGTATTGACCTTTCCCCTCCTTTATAAGTACAGTACATTTTAATTACACTGATTAACAAAAACAAAGACACAATGAATTGAACAAGTTAAAAAATTCTTAGCAAATCCGCATGCTAGGATAATTAAGAGACTTAAAAAGATTACACTGAGAAAAGAAAAGAAGATTAAGAATTTCCATCATTTTTATCTATGAGGGAAATTACTAGGTACATTTTTATGGTTATTATTACTGCTTGAAAAAAGAACTTAAAAGAAATATGACAATTAGAATAGGTGATGAAATTTCAGTAAATTTCCTGGGATTGAATCCAGGCTCTGCTGCTTCTTTTCTTTATGACTTTGGGCAATTTACTTAACCTCTCTGAACTTCAATTCCTTGCACTGTAAAAAAGGAATAATTATGGGACTCACCTTCTAAGGTTGATGTAAAAATCGCATGAGCTCACATATGTAAAATGCTTGGCATAGTGCCTGACACCTAATAACACCCAATGAAAGTTAGCTATCTCATAATAATGCTAATAGGTGTTAATAACCCATTTTGTATTTGATATTTAAAATGAACTTAACACATTTACATTAGGTAAATAGAGATATACCTACGAGATCTGTCATAAATGTCAGAGATATGTCTAGTTCACTCTACCACCTATGATCATCCAGGGAGTTGAACTTTTGAGCCCTAACAAAAGAGGTTTACCTATAAAAATTAGAATATACATCACCTTCCTGATATACTGTGTGGAGCAAAATGTTTGTTTATTTTTCACCAAAAGGCAAATGCTTCTAAAATACAGTTTCTGTATAATACAGAGAATCCATTGAAGGAATCAGGAAATTACCAGGTTATCTTGATACAAATTTACTTTCACACACACACACACACACACACACACACAACTAAAACTCAGCATCCCCCAAAATAAACAACTATCAGGTGAAGACTCACAAAGAAATTTAAAAATTATTTAAAAATACATGAAACCAATAAAGGGAAAATTCAAATATAAATGTTATTTACACACCAATAAAATACTTAGTTTCTTTTTTCTTAATATATACAAACACTTTCTAATTTGACAATCTAAGTTGTTTTGGAGTAATAACACAGAATAAGATGGTTTAGGGGAAAATATGAATGGAAACTTCCAATTTTTAAAAAATAATACATGAGTGCCCTAGTCAAGAGCTAAAAAAATATGGCAAGTATAGTGGTAAGGAGAAGAAATTATCATTAATTACTTTTCAACAGCAGTGGCAGTGTTTCAAGGTTGTCTTCTGCCTGCAGATTTATTAGCTCCTTCATGGAATATGTCACAAGGGAGGTATTTTTGAAGCAATAACAGAAGTGTGTGAAAAATCTCAATATGATGCGTGAGTGTAATCTCCTTCTTGCAGATGTTAATTCCCTGCTTGTTGCAGCTAGAAAGCAGGTGCCAACATATTTGTGAATGCTCTTTCCTTCTGGACAGCACACCGGCAAGTTGGGAAAGAATCCTGTAACATGCTAGATGCCATTGATATGTAATAAATCTTAGTAGTTCAAAAGTCTTTGCAAATGCATGAGTAGTTTCAAATGATATTTAGCCCCCTTTAAATTGGAAGATGAAATGAGGCAATTGAAGCTGATTGTGTTCTCTGAGCTTGGAGGTCAGATATTTCCTCATCACATGTTGTCTCTGATGAACTCTCAACAAATAATGGATGTTGTCAAATACCTTCCAAAGTGAATTTAGTTTCAAAAAGAAAATGTCCTTTTTCAAAGCACAGTTCTTTAATGAAAAAAAAAAAAAATCATAATAGTAAAAGAAAAACTCAATAAGAAATTTCAACTTTCAAGGTCACATAGGATAACTTTGTAATCCAAAGGTGACGGAAAGGAGAAAAATGAACCTGAAGAAATGTAAAAGCCAAGATCTGTGAAAGAAAGTTTATATTCTCTCTACAGAACACATAGATTAGAAAAAAATGTACAGCAAAAAATGTTAGGTTTTTTTTGTGTGTGTGTGTAATAGATGAGTGTTCAGGATCAATATGAACTTCTGAACTGACAACTCATGGTAAAATATAGTACATTTTACCCAAGAGATGACCTTAACTATCTAATACAATGATTTTTTTATCTGAACAAATACAGAAGAAAATGAGTTTTCTGTGTTGTCACTGTATTTTAATTGTCCAAATACTATGTTTAGCATGTGCAAAATATAGTTTTATAAACATTGGATGTGTAAAATAATTTAATTTCTTCAAAAACTCTAAAATACTCTTATTTTCCTAATTTGAAAATGAGGAAATTGAAGCATGGAATAATCATGTAACATTCCCAAGCAGTTAATTTGTGCCACGTCAAAGATCTGAACCAATGCTATTTATCTCCAAAAGTACCTTCTAAACTTTTTGTAATAAGAAAATCATAAAGATGGATGAATCAAAAGAAGAGTTTACCTCTAGTTAAGAAAATGCACCTAACATAGAGTTGAGATGAGAACATGAAAAAATAGGGAAGAAGCAGTTGAGAGATAAAGAATAAAAGAAAAACAAGAAAAGCATTACTATGTTTTGTATCTTACTAAATCTGATTACTTGCACATAAGTCAATATTTCTTAAAAAAAAGTGTTGGGAGCATTTTTCTCAATAGTTATTTTGATTAGAGCTTAATCATTTTCACTGGGTCAGATGAAACCAATCTGATTTTAGAATAGGAATGTTGAAAAATTGAGTAGGATGGCTAAAATCACCATCATACAATAATGAAACAAATGCTTATAAAACATTGAAGGTTTAAGGCCAAATCCAGTTTTCTTTTTCTTTTTTTTTTTCTCTCTCAGGTAATACTAAGTTCTTCTTTAACTAAACTGGGAAGTTTGTTCTAAATAATTTCATAGAAAGATGCAATGTGTTGACCGGCTCCCTTTATTCAACAGATATGTGTTGACTATCTATACCAGAGTGTGTTCCAAATGCTTGAAATACTTCAGTGAAGAAAACTTTGAGAAGAAGAAGGTGGTGGAGGAGGAAGAGGAGGGGGAGGGGGAGAGGAAGGGGAAGAAGAAGAAGATGGAGAAGGAGAAGAAGAAGAAGGGGTGGGGAGAAGGAGAAATAGTAGTGGAGGAAGAGAAAGAGGAAAAAGAAGAGAAAGAGGAAAAGGAAGAAGAAAAGGGAAATAAAGAAAAGAAGGACAAGACACGTCCTCTTTACTTTTGTGGAACTTGAATTACGTCAGTGGGAGATCTATACTACACTGTTGATACACTAAATAAGTGTACCATTTAGTATGCTAGAGGGTGATAAGTGCTTTGTCAGAAGGTTATGTTATGCATAGGGATTGAAGTGTGGGTTATAATTTCCAAAGGGAGGTTGTGGTGGGCCTCACAAAGAAGGGCCGATCTGAGCCAGTGATTGGAGGTAAGAGTCATGAGGAAATCTGAGGACATATTTTCTAGGCAGATGGACTACCAGGGCAAATGTCCTAAGCAGAGGTATGACTGGCATGTTCCAGGAACAGCAAGACTATCACTCCCACCACCCCCACCCCCATCCCCATATGATTTGAAGAGAATGAGCTCTCGGGAGAGCAGAAGATGAAGTTAGAGAGGAAGCAGGTGTCCAATCACATGGAGGTACTTTTAGCCCATTTCAGGACATTATGTTTTTACTTACAGTTAAATGGGAACCTGTTGCAGGATTTTGAGTAGAGGAGTGAAATGATTTCACATACCATGAAAGAACCACTTTGGCTTCTTTGCTAAGAATAGGCTGAATGAGGGCAAAGGTATAGCACAGGTAGGAAGTCAATGCAGTAATATAGATTATCAAAGAGGATGGCTTGGATCAGAGTGATGATTGGTGAGATATTAGTGAGATAGTGAGAAGTAGTTGGATCCTGTTTATATTTTAAAAGGGGAGCCAGAAATGTTTCCAAATGTCTAGTATGAAGGAAAAATACACTGAAGAATGACAAGTATTTGAAGAATGATGCCTAAAAATATGTAAAATGAAGTTGTCATCAACTGAGACAGAGAAGTTGGCAGGCAGAGGAGATTTGGAGGGGGAATATGAAGGGTACACTATTAGATATGTAGAATTTTAAATGTCTATTAGACACTAGTTGAGATGGTTAGTAGGCAGTTGGACTAATGAATCTGGATTTCAGGTGAAAAGGACTAGAAATTATATTTGGGTGTCATTGGCACATAAACAACGAGGCTGCTTGCGATAACCACTGTAATAAAGAAGTGTAGAAGACGTCTGAAAGTCTAAGTCAACATTATGAAGTCAGAGACAAAAGAAGAAAAAGAAGACAAGAATTAGGAGAACAAACAAGAAAAACAGTGCCCTGGAGGCAAAATGAGGAAAGCTTATCAAAAAAGATATAAAGAGCAGCAGAATTTTATGCTGCTGATGGGCCATGTAAGATAAAGAATGAGAATCACATATTGGATTTAGTAAGGTAAAGATCACTGATTACATCAACAAGAGCACTTCTGCTAGAAATGGTATAATGCATGATCATTGTGGCTTCATGACAGAATATGTGGAGAGAATTGGGAAATAGTGTGGGTTTCAGGGAGCTTACCTGAAAAGGGAAGCATAGGAATGGATTTGTCTTTGGTAAGGAAAATAGGATCAGATCACAAGAAATCATATTTTTAAATGAGAGAAATTTAAGAATTTTTTATGCCAATGACAAAAGTCTGGTATAATGGTTAATTTTAGGTGTTAGCCTGAGTAGTCTATTTTGCCCAGTTACTTGGTCAAATGCTGTTTAAATTGGTAGACTTCGAGTAAAGTGTAGGTGGGCCTCACCAAATCAGTTGAAGGCCTTAAAAGAAAAAATTCTTAAATCTCCCTAGGAGAAAAGAATTTTGCCTTCAGACCTGTCTTCCTCTCTCTCTCTCTCTTTCTCTCTCCTTCTCTCTCCCAATCCTACTCTGATTGGTCCCATTTCTCTGGAGAAACCTGACTGATATGGAAGTAAGCAGGAAAAATTACTGGGATGATGTCCTTGAGTGAGTAAAAGGGAAATAATCTAGTATACATGTAAAGGGATTTGCTATAGTTAAGATATGGTCAATTGTTTAGAGGAGTTCTTAAAATTGTTATACCATGAACCTTTTCGGCATGCTGGAGAAGCCTACTGATTCCTAGTCAAAGTAATATTTTAGGACTTCAAACAAAACCAATCATATGTAAATGCATGTATTTTTATAATATTAAAAACATAAAATTTTATTATAGTAAACTGTATTTCTCTATTAACAGTTTAAATAACAAGTTCAAGTGGTATGTTTGCCATTGTTTTCAAAGTTGTGATTAGTGTAAAGGATATTTACACTATTGCAGTGCAATATGAAAATTATCTGTGCTTTCTAACAATGACGAGTTACAGATATTGCAATTCAGTGTTTGCCTATATTCGTCTTTTAAAGAAATATAAAATGTCAGTTAGGAATTATTAAAAATAAGGATATAGCTTTTTTCATACAAATTCATGGGCCCTGTAATTTCCATCCATGGGAAATTTGGGGGATGCTGGCACCCAGTTTAGTACCTGCTCTACAGTGATTAAGAGGCAGTTAGTTAGAGGAAATGGCGCAGATGCTGTTAAGTGGGTAGAATTGGTAGTGGAAGTTGGAAAGTTTGTGTCTAATTGCCTCTAATGATGTAAGACACAAGTTCCTCAGCTGCAGATGAGGAATAAGAGATGTGGAGATTTGGAGAGAGGAGAGGATGGGTAATAATGGGCTGGAAGAATGAATGTCCTAGGAAAGCATCGTATAATTGCAAATTGCATTAAGATTTCACTTGAGGTTCAAGTCATAAATTTAAAGTGAGATCAGTCAATGTAGTTGTGTATTTATCTCCCTTCATGTTAATCTTTAAGGATGCAGATAAATAGCAGTTGAAGTGTTGGATTTAATCAGAGTGTGGTTTTGCCAATTGAGTATGAGGAAGCATGAGGCGGGGGCACAGAAATTAAGTATGTGTACTTGACTGTGGAATTCAAGATGGGTAAAGGAGGTTGACAAGGACATTAGGAGATAAGGAACAGTGAAACTGATGGAATCAAAAGATTGATGGTTTTGATGATATATATGATTGTTGGGGTCTGGGTTAGGTAGTGAGTTATAAATACACGGAGCTAGAAGATATTACCATGCCTCTCACAAAGGAACAAATATTATTTTTAACATCTTTATCAGAGTATAATTGCTTTACATTGTTCTGTTAGTTGCTGCTGTATAACAAAGTGAATCAGCTATATGTATACATATATCCCCATATCTCCTCCCTCTTGTGTCTCCCTCCCACCCTCCCTATCCCGCCCCTCTAGGTGGTCATAAAGCACTGAGCTGTTCTCCCTGTGCTATGTGGCTGCTTCCCACTAGCTATCTATTTTACATTTGGTAGTGTATATATGTCCATGCCACTATCTCACTTTGTCCCAGCTTACCCTTCCTCCTCCCCGTGTCCATTCTGTACGTCTGCGCCTTTATTCCTGTCCTGCCCTTAGGTTCTTCAGAACCATTTTTGTTTTAGATTCCATGTATATGTGTTAGCATACTGTATTTGTTTTTCTCTTTCTGACTTACTTCACTCTGTATGACAGACTCTAGGTCCATCCACCTCACTACAAATAACTCAGTTTCGTTTCTTTTTATGGCTGAGTAATATTCCATTGTATATATGTGCCACATCTTCTTTATCCATTCATCTGTCGATGGACACTTAGGTTGCTTCCATGTCCTGGCTATTGTAAATAGTGCTGCAATGAACATTGTGGTACATGGCTCTTTTTGAATTATGGTTTTTTCAGGGTATATGCCCAGTAGTGGGATTGCTGGGTCATATGGTAGTTCTATTTTTAGTTTTTTAAGGAACCTCCATGCTGTTCTCCATAGTGGCTGTATTAGTTTACATTCCCACCAGCAGTGCAAGAGGGTTCCCTTTTCTCCACACCCTCTCCAGCATTTATTGTTTGTAAGTTTTTTGATCATGGCCATTAGGGACAAATTTTAAAATAATTGAGTGTTTCTTTTAACCAGCACTCTTCATGAAATATTGGAGGAAAAGATCTTTCACAGAAGAAAATTCTCAGAAAGGGGCATAGTATTCTGAACAAGCAATTGCCACAAAGTCCTATTGCAGGATGGGGAAAACTGGTCTGGATCACATAAATACTATTTTTCATTTATGCTACGCTGTAGCAATTCCAGTTCAGGTGTCCTGCAGTGGACTGAATGTTTGTGTCCCTCCACCCCAAATCCATATGTTGAAATCCTGGTCCCCAGTGTGATGGTATTAGGAGATAGGGTTTGGGAGAGGTAATTAGTTCACGAGGAGGAAGCCCTCAAGAATGGGATTAGTGGCCTTATATATAGGACCCCAAAGAGTTCTCCAGCCCTCTTTCTGCCCCAGGAGGATATAACCAGAAATCGGCAGTCTACACTTACGAGGGACCTCACCAGAACCAATCACATAGACACCCTGTTCTTGGACTTCCTAGTCTCCAGAACAGAAATAAAATTCTATTGTTTATAAGCCACCCAGTTTATGGTACTTTGTTATAGCAACCTGAATGGACTAAGATAGGTCTCAATCATATTGAAGGTCTGAGACACTGGATCAAGTAAATACGTGCCTACATGCCTAGAGCAAAGTATTTTAATCTTTTCTTGACAAGAAACTATGGGAAAAGTTAGGATATTCTTTTCCTTCGAAGCCACATCATTCTATTTAGCTTGACAAAAGGAAGAGATAAAATTTTAAAAAATCTCCAATGTCATGGCTGGTAGATTCCCAAGAGTACTAATTCTAGGAAAGGAGCAGAGCATTTTCCTAGAAAATAAGGCTTCAACAGTGTCCTTGATATTTAAGAGATTATTCTCCAGTTTGGTTGTGGAGTGAAATAAAAAGTCTTGATCTACTCTTGTGTGTTGGGCAGGAAGACAGGCAGTTAAGGAATGATAGGCATTGAAGTCTCACCCATGAATAAATGTTTTTTTAGAAAATTTGAAACCATTCAGTTTTTATAGCACCTGACTCATAACGGAATACAAAGAAGAAGAAATGCTTATAATCCTGGGAACAAAGCCATAACCAAGAAGGATAATGCTATTGTTGAATGTCACCCAACTCAAAAGAAAGACTTGAATATTGAAAATAAATTCTTAAATCACAGTCATTTTTCTTCATGGGACACTAATAGTCAGTTCCTAAATGGAACTGTAGGTCCCTACCCATGTTATTCGCAATTATTTTAGCTAATGAATGTGGATTTCTGAGATTCAAATTTTTGTTCTTTAAAACAACAGTAAAAGGAACAGGCCTGTATATCTACAAGAAGTTTGATAAAGATCAAATTACATAATATATATGAACAAAGCAAATTATAAAAATTGTTGATATGCAATAAAAATTAAATTAGTATAAATTGTCATTAGATAGGTAGATAAATAGATGATAGATAAGATAGGTAGATATAGATATAGACATATAAAGTTTCCTCAATTAAATGTTACCTTCAATAGGTCAAGTGATATTACCAAAGTAAACAAAATAAAATAAACAAAATAAAAATCAGTCAATACAAACATCAAATAGATTTTTAAAAGATAACTAATATTTCAGCAAATAAATGATACTTGCTGCATGTTTTACATAAATTGGTAATTTCAGTAAAATGAATAACAAACCAGTTTATTTTTGTCAAATTGTTTTTGATATATATATATATATATTTCAATTAGAATACATACCTAGATGTATGTACTCATTTTTAATTGAGTTTGCTCTTGTGTACTATTTCTTTTATCATTGTTCACCAGCTTCCACTCCACTGTTTCCAGAACCCTTTTCACTTTCCTAGTCACATGATGAGAAAGATGTAAAATATAGCTTGGACAATAGGAATCCAAATGGTGCCATGGGCTAAGGATCATCCTCCTTTTCCTCTCTGGAGCACATGGAAAGAGGAGGATAAGATGAAATAGTAGTACTGAGTGTAAATGTGAGAAAAACAACTAAGCAAGAGGTTCTATATTTAGCAAACTTTCACAAGTGTTCAGAGCTTAGGGAAAATACAAATATGCTTAGCTCTTGAGTTTTGGTGTCCGTGACATGCAGGCATGAATTTTTATATCTAAAATTAAAAAATTTTATTCTTAAGCAAGTTTATGCTGTTTAATAGAGAGACTCAGATGCAGGATAGGCAATGGCAAGAAATCTTTTTCAAAATCAATGTTCTATCGTTTATTAAAAATATAGTCCTTGTACTTGAGGATATGGGGAGGGGGAAGGGTAAGCTGACAAAGTGAGAGAGTGGCATGGACATATATACACTACCAAACGTAAAATAGATAGCTAATGGGAAGCAGCCGCATAGCACAGGGAGATCAGCTCGATGCTTTGTGACCACTTAGAGGGGTGGGAGAGGGAGGGTGGGAGGGAGGGAGATGCAAGAGGGAAGAGATATGCGAACATATGTATATGTGTAACTGATTCACTTTGTTATAAAGCAGAAACTAACACAACATTGTAAAGCAATTATACTCCAATAAAGATGTTAAAAATATATATATATATGTATAGTCCTTGTGACAGAAATAGATTTCAAAAATGTACATATTTATAATATTAATAGGAATATTTGAACAATTTAAATTATAATGCTTCAATTTAATATATAGATTACTTATACGTCTAAGAAATTATCTGAAAGTATTTTACATAATCAAACACAAGAACGAGTCAGAGAATTATGATTTATTAGGAAAATTGCCTTTCATTAGATGAACAAATTGCATACTTAATGTATAGGCAAATAATGAGATATTGTTTAAAACATTAAAAGATATATGTATTCATTTCTTAATATTTAATCATTTATTCACTAATTCAAAAAATAGTATTTAATATCTACTATTTTGTTACATTCCATATTTAAAGGTTTTTTAAATTTTTAAAGTCTTTATTAAATTTGTTACAATATTGCTTCTGTTATATGTTTTGGTTTTTTGGCTGCAAGACATGTGGAATCCTAGCTCCCTGACCAAGGATTGAACCCACACCCCCTACGTTAGAAAGCAAAGTCTTAACCACTGGACTGCCGAGGAAGTCCCCATACTTAGAGTTTTAAAATTCATTACAGATGATAAATCATGCATAGAAACAATTATAAAACAAACTAGGATGTTATGAATTTTAAAGAAAATAGAGTGTACTTATGATTAACCAATAAAAGAAAATGTTAGTCTCAAAGAGCTTAAGTTCATTAATTCAGTTATACCCAAGTACATACTGATTGCCGAATATACTTCACATAGTTTGTAAGGAGGTGATAATAAAAGAGTGAATAGCGCAGATACAATTATTTTATTAATGATGGTTATGGTTCATTTGAAAACTACACATATACATACATGTATGTGTGTATTTGCAAATGTGTGCATATGTGTGTATGATTACAAATGATGGAATTACTATGATGGAAAAATATACCAAACTCTTTGCTCAAAAAGAGATTACATGGGTAATTTAGTCTTTATGATCAGTTGAAGCCTGTTGCATGTCAGGGCTTGTAAGGGGAAACAAACAAACAAAACGCAAGGTGTGTAGAGGAAGGGAAGAAACCAACCAAAGGTTCAGTTTTGGAAAGGGTACACTAGAGAGGCTTGTGAGACATCAAAGAAATGTCGAAAAGACAATAAGAAAGGTGAAGTAGGTATAAAGTTCTGGAATGAAGTAGCTATTCTTTTTCCATAGTGATACTCTTTCAAACCAGGGTTAAAGGATAAGATTACCTGTTTTTAAAATTATTTCATAAACACAGAGTGCTCAATAAGTGTCAAGCACTTGAAATATAATTGCAGTACTGCATGGTGCTACCTATAGAAAGAATGGGAGTAGCTTGAGTCCCAAGCAGCACCAAAATCAGATGTCTGTTTCAAGGAGGAGACGGTGGTAAAGAACACTGAGAAAAAAAGAAATATCTTAGTACAATTGGGGAGGGAGAGAGGAGAGAGAGACAAGAACTGAATAAAGGAGAAAAGAGAAAGGGGATGTGGTTTTACAATATACAGGGAAAAAATAATGTTACTGATGGAAAGAAATAAATGCTGGCAATAAGACTAGTAAAGTATGGTAAAGTGAAAAGTATAAAGTTTTCCTCGGCTTTAGTATAATGGAATGGTGACTGCAAGATTTTTGACTGAGTGGTAGTAGAGATGCAGATGCCAGGCTGGAATAGGTTAAAGGTGGACCAGGCTGTAACAAAATAGTGGCTTTTTATGAAGGCAACTGTAGAGGAGCTTGGATGTGGAGATGGTGGAGCACAGGGCAATAACTCTAGGCAGATGTGTGCCCAAAGAACACAACTCCTGTGGTATTCTAAACAATTGCTCTAATCAAAACAACATGCTGCTTTTGCAATCAATGTCTACAAATTTCAGAATTCATTTGTCAAAATATATTATATGTTAAACATTGTATTTGATTTTGAGTCTTAACTGTGTATTATTTCATTGGAAAATAGAATTATGTAAGAAAATGTCTTAAGGCAATTAAATTCCCTATCTATATAACATGAATAATACTTAAATCTTATATTTTCCATTCAATATGCTCCTTCAATTTGTCGAGTAATATGTGAAAACACAGAAAGAGTTTATATGGTCATTTTAGTTTTCAAAGGAGAGAGCAAAGGTTATTAGAGAAATGGAATATTCTAAATACAAGTTATTAATTAATTATATTAGGGAAAAGCAAAGTGACTGTTTTCCTTGAGAATAGATATTCTCAATGCATTGTACAAATATGACTTTTTTATTACAATCTAGTTCACTTTTTGCTTCTGACTTCAAACATGTAATTATATTCTGTTTTAACCACTGAATAACCCTGTGACAATAATTATATTACAGTGTGTATTAATCATAATCCATTTTTGCATATACAATTTGTCTCTAAGTAGTGGTAATTGATATTTGTTTTGAGTATTTTTCTGAATCTTCACATGAACACTCATTTAAAATCATTCTCAATTAGGTAAATGCTCATAGTTTTCTGAACAAAGGATTTTGTCAGTCTTTCTAAGATAGTGACAGTTAATCATGGTGCAAAGTCATATTATCATATTGGTATATCAATGGCTTTAAAAAGTCTATGTTGTCTAACTCTGATATCAAAATTGTGTTTTCTGTTTTTAGGAATTTGGTCTTGTCTTTTGGCATGCTTGTTGTTTGTGTGTTTATTAATTTATTTGTTATCCATTTGAATGCCGGTCATTGTTTATACAACAGTGTCAACTTCTCAGCAACAATTTTTTTTTCTCCAAGTGAGGCTTACAATTCCTTCTGTTAGTCAGTTAGTTTAAGGCCAGATCGTCTCAATTCAGACAGAGACTGAGAATATTCAAGACTAGGATTAAGTTTTTGTGAAGAATGGCCTATTGTTATTTTCTAGAACATAGCACTTCGTGGATCATAATTGAAACCTTAAGATTTTACCTTTTCTCCTTGGCAGTCTATGAACTCCATTTTTTGTGTTCCCAAATCCCAGAGACCACAATAGCCAAACTTTGTTTGGCTTCTTAGTTTCTTAGCTTCTGTTTATTAGCCTTTCCCCATGAGCCACTTGTAAACTGCAAAACACCTCAAGACAGGAAGCATTGTTACATGAGTTTTAGCTAACCTCACTGAATTTTCCTTCTTTCTGGGATTTTGGCCCCTTAAGCCCTGGATTACTTGGTAGCTTTAATATGCCTTCAAACATGTTTTTGTTGTTGTTGTTGTTAATTGAGCCCCACTTTTCTAGTTATTTTTAATTATTTCCTCCGAATCTATTGGTCTATGATAAATGAATCTGCCATTTGCAAGAAGTAAATTGTATTTATCTTTTCCTCATTCAGTCCCACCACCTCAAATATGAAGCCATGTATTTCAATAAAACCCCAAATCTCTTTTTTAATATATTTCACATCAACAAAAATAAGCACACCCAGAAAACAAAGAAGTACAGATACATATAGACCTGTACACAATTTGACTTATTCTTTTCTTTGCTTTCCCGTAATTTCAGCTGATCTTCAAAACATAGCAAAATAGACTAACATGTCCAGATTTCACATCGTTATACATAAGAACTGATTAGAAAACAAAACACTTGTGTATTTTTCCCTTCATGAAAATAATGATTTATAAAGAAGATTGAATCTTCTTAAAAGAATTCATGAGTTACATTGCATATTTTTTCACACTGTCTTCAAAATATGATATGTGTATTATACTTAACAACACATCTCAATTCAGACGAGCCACATTTCAACTTCTCATTAGCTACATGTGGCTAACAGCCATCATATTCGAAAGCACAGTTCTAATTCAATTTTAATATTATCTTTATAACTAACAAGTGAGTACGGTAATCAATAAATTATATTCCTTTAATATAACCTAGATAATATTTGTAAAGTACTTGATAAGGAAAAACATAAATCAAAAGAGAGAACATTCTAATTAATGTCAAGATGTATAAAACTTTTGCATTTTATTCTCTTCCATTCTACGTATCTTTATTAAAATTAGGATATATTGGTAGTTCTCACCAAGTGCTCCTTATTTATAAATCTAGATGTATTGCAGTTTAGATTTTCTGTTAATATTGGTTATTTTATTAAATGAAGCAGCCTGTAAAGAGAAAATTAAGATGCAATCACATATTAGCAGCTTAAATCAAGTCTCTCATAGATTTTTTTGCTAAGAAGTTTCTAGATCACATAGTACTAGAAAATACTGTACAATTTTAGGCAACATGGACCATATTATATTCATTTCTTTATCTCAAGGACACTTATAAGATTGACTGGAGTAAAGTAGACTTAGATTATTTATAACAAAAGATATTTATTTTCTCAAGTTATCATTAATATTTTCCAGAAAATATTTTATTTTTTCTGAGAGGCTGGTGGTGGGCAATTTCTGATTTGATGTCTGCTTTTGAGAGATTCCACAGCACATACATGGATGGTAATAATCTTTTATTACAGAATAGTTTCCAAAATGATCAGAGAAAGCAATAAAATTCTAACTTAATTCCAAAAATATCATTTGTTTTGGTACATTTGAATCATATAATCTATGCTTCATTTTATGCAGTGCCAGCAACAGCTTCCACTAAACTACATAACAGTGTTTACTAAGGCATTCAGCTTTTCTGAGAAGTGGGATTTGAGGAAGAGGAGGAAAGATACTGGGGAAGAGGTTTGAAAAATATTAAAACACATATTTCTTTGATATATGTTGCCATGAATTTATATCCAAAGGTCATACTACCAGGTTTATTATCTTTGAAACATAAATTAATCATTTATAAAATCAGGAACATATTATGGAACATACAAGTGATTGTAACACCTACCAACGTCTGAATACAAAGCTAAAACTGTTCTTGCTCATGGATTTCTAGTTTCATTAAATCATAGAAAATGAGTTTTATGACCAATCCTCCAGATGGGCAAATATTCACATGCCACACAACATTTCACAGATTTATATGAAAAGCAATCTGTAACTATATGCATATTAGAAATGAGAAAATGAATCTTCAAACATACATGGGTTGCCATAGGTGCACAGCTGTACAAATTTGAAGTTTTCCTTCCAGCAGGTTGACCTGTTGCCCTTTTACTGTAGGGTGACTAATAGTGATTAACCTTTACAAGAAATTAAACATAAAATTACCTTTACAAAAAATTAAAATTAGACATAAACAGTGTTTTGTTTTTTTTGTGTTTTTTTTTGTTTTGTTTTGTTTTTGTACTGGTGACATATGAGAACAACCTATACAGTTACAGTTTTACCCAAAATGAGAAATGAATTTTGCATCATCCACAGTTCTCATACCCAGAAATACAAGGGTGTTACAGAGTCACATATTTAGTTTAGTTTAGTGTCACAGAATTTATTTGCTTATTCTTTTGTATAGCAACAAAAGTGTCATTAATATAAAAAATAATACCTATCAAAATATTTTGGTCAAGATTAAAATGTTTTAATCACTTGCATAATCAGAGATAATTTACTATCTGTGCATTTTCCAAAACTCTGTTTCTTAATCTTTTAATGATAGCATAAATATAATAGCATTAAGTATAAAACATATGATAGCGTAAATAATGATAGCATAAATACCACCTAGGATTTCCCCTCCTCCCTCCCTTTCTCCGTCTTCAGCATCCTCTCTCTCTCTCCTACTATCAGAATTTAATGATTCCTTAATTTCCTCCTACACATGGTTAATTGCTGGAATGCAAAGATGTACAAGAGAGCATATTACATTGTTCTTTTCTTCTTTTATAAAGAAATAAAATTATGATAGGATGCATTTAATCTATATAAACAATTCCAAGGGCTTTACTCTTAAGTTTTATAAAGACAGAGAGTTTCTTCTTTGACTTAGTGCTAAAAGGACTTGGAAGTTTGCCTGGCATATAATAAACTTTCAAAAACTACTAAAATAAAAGAAAGCCTACTGAGTCCATGTGGATACTGTTACAGATCTTTAGGCAATCAATTACCATTAAAGTGTAAATTGTATTATTTGCTTATAGACTTGCCTTTCATATTTTCCTCATAGAAATTATGTTCAACTAAATGCGAAGTTCTACATGTGAAATTATTTCACATGATGTAAAAGTAATAATTATTTTTGAGTATATCTTGCAATGGATAAATTGTCTATCATAGCTTTTAATATAGTTTACATTTTAAATTCTTGAGATCATTCTAAGCTACTTTTAGATTTTCTTAAATGTATTCTATAATCACACAAATAATACTTTATCCTCTACAGTCTTCTCTAGACAAATTAAGTCATTAATGTATTTTTCTTGCTTGATAGTCCCTTCAACAAATTCCTAAGCAGAATGAAATCCCACCAGTGGCCTCTTTGACCCATAAACCTAATGTTTTGAAGTTTGGTAGTTGTAACAATATGTTACATTCTCAAAAATGGGGCTTTTTGGAATGAATATGAAACTGGAACTTGTGTAATAAGTTGCTAATTATGAAATTAAGAAAATTAATTTTGGCAAAAAAAATGGCAGAATATAAATCATCACGATGATCAGAAATGTTCTAACTGCAGCATTTGTAACCCTGCTAGTTTACTATTAGTGTAAATCTTCACATGTAATTGCCTTTCATTGATCTATTGCCTTAACACAGAATAGTGTGACAAATATTTAATGTTATTTCACACATTTCCAGCATGCATTATTTATTAAAAATAAAATAATTAATTAGAAATACTACTGATTTAAGAGCTGTAGTTCAGTCCTTCGTGTTCCCCCAAATCAGTTTTATTCCTGAGCTCTGACTCCACTTCGTCTTGCTTCCTCTCCAGAAGTAACTACGGATCAAACACTTACCTGTTGTCTTTCCATATTCTATGTTTCTATTTCTTGCCTGAAATGACCGGACTGGCTAACCATGCCTGGAAACTTTTCCTGGAATGCATAAGTCGACCTAACAGTACCACACAATAGGAAACCAATAACCCTAGTTTTGTGTTATGACTTTACTGGAAAAAATCATTTAATTTGGCTATGCCTCAGTTTCCACAGCTGTAAAATGGTGATATATATTTTTGGGTTGTTTGAAAAATTACAGTGTTCTTATATGAAAGCTGGCACGAAATTTAATTGGAAAACTCTTCTTTCAGTACTTTTTTGTGATATTCCTTTCATCTCTTCCTTCAACCCTCCTCAGAGATCTTCCGTTCTTTGGCAGGAGGACCAGAGTTTCTGTAATCATACGGGTTATTTAACTCTAAACAGATGATTGTGATAATTGAGGAAAATGTTTACACGCTTTCCAAATCTAGCCTCAACAGAGAGAAAGCACAGTATCTTTTATATTTCATAAGCTGTTAAATGTTTTAAGGCAAATTATAATCCCACATCAACAGCCAACCTCTACTAATTCAATCTATCTGGAATAAAGTTTTATTTAAACACATAAAAAATATATCATTTATGTATCATATTAACAGTTTCTGCAGTTCAATTTAAAAGTGCACATTGCTATGAACAGGTTAGTAATTTCTTGCCAAATAGAGCTTTAAAAATGGGTAAATGACATATATTAATAAGCCACTTACATATAATTTGGTGTTTCTAAGTGCAACTTTTCCTCTTAAGTTAAGCATTCTTCTTGTAATTCTGGTTTAAAATGTTAATTTATTAATTTTTTCATATTGGAAAGCAAAACCAGATTTTATATTTTATTCAAATCACATTTATTTTAAATTTATTTATTTATTTATTTATGGCTGTGTTGGGTCTTCGTTTCTGTGCGAGGGCTTTCTCCAGTTGCGGCAAGCGGGGGCCACTCTTCATCGCGGTGCGTGGGCCTCTCACTATCGCGGCCTCTCTTGTTGCGGAGCACAAGCTCCAGACGCGCAGGCTCAGTAATTGTGGCTCACGGGCCTAGTTGCTCCGCGGCATGTGGGATCTTCCCAGACCAGGGCTCGAACCCGTGTCCCCTGCATCGGCAGGCAGATTCTCAACCACTGCGCCACCAGGGAAGCCCAAATCACATTTATTTTAAATAAGACTCTTCTAGATGAATATTTTTTTCTGTAGTAACCCTAAACATTGCTTATTTAAGTGTTTCAAAATACAAGAATAAAATTAATATTCAATATGTTCCTTAGCCATCTCAGTATGAACGTGACCTGTGCCAGGTATTATTATCATATCCAAGAACTTTTCATTGCTTCTCTTGATCCAACTAAATCTACAATCTTCTGAGTCCAAGATTTATAATGCCTCACCTCCCTGACCCCCACAGGAAGCGCAATCTCATGCATGCCCTGCTTCATTGAGAATAGGAAATATAAAAGATTTATTTTTTTATAATTTACTGACACCATATTATTCTTACAATACACAGATAATTAAGGCAGACAAATTAATCATGCACATTTGTACAAAAAGAAACTAATACATTTAGCCACATGGACAGCTGCCCTAGAAGACACAGCTGTCCAAAAGCTTACTTGTGCTACCCTGAAAAACCTGAAATTTGAATACATGATTTGACATGGCTATGCTATTCATTTATCCATTTTCTATCATCTGCATACATCACATCCCCAAATGCTATTTTTACCTCATTGAGAGAGGGAAGAAAGAGTTCTTGTTAAATATCCCAGTATTGAAATAAATACTTACCTTATGTATTCCCACATATGTTCTTAAGTGTTAGGAGGTACATCGCATCCATTTTTGTGTTCCACTGCCCCCAACATGTATATTTTCTATAGAAGCATTCAACATGTTTTGTTTCTGTTTTACAGGATATTGAATCTCATGAACTACACCTATTCTACCTTGGTTGGTTGATTTGTTGACGCAGGCCAAGTCAATCCTATTTGCCATCCATGCCAACAGGATTGTTCAAGGAATACATATAAATCTTAAGCCAGACCAATGAGAAAACTTTTTGAGGTATTTTTCTCCTATGTTTGTTCTTGTTTTTGTTTTTGTTTTCTACAAATGCAGATAAGAAAGAGGTCACTTTTTTCCTTTCTGTTTATGACACTCTTAAAAATAGAAGCACATATCTGTTTGCAACCATAGCTCCCACTATGTAGAGAGAACTGGCCTTAGAGAATGAAATGAAAAGAAAAAGAAAAGGGAAAGGAAAATGGAGAGAGATCAGAGAGGAGAGATGCTGCTCGACTCTATAATTCTAGTCATTTCTTAGGCTATATACTTTTCTGATCTATCTATTGACTTTTTACAAAAGTTACTGAATTCAACTTTTTTCTGCCTAAGCTAGCTGGAATTCACTTGCAAACAAGTAAGTGCTAGTAATCTTATGCTTTAATATCGTGATAAAACTAGGGTTACATACTTTGAGAATTTTAAGGTGCCCCCAAATTAGTATCTTTCGCCATGCAAATTCTGAATCAAATGAAGGAAAAGGCAAAAGCAGATGGAGAAGTAACAATATGGTTGATATGGCTGACATTGGATAATATGCCTTAGGTGTTTGACAATAGGGCTTTGACACTGCACTCCAGAACTGGATAGACTTACCCCCTTGGTAAGAGGCTGTGCTGGACCTTAATGTCCTTCTAGACAGAGCCTATCTTCGTAAGTTACATCATGGAGTAACAAAGAATGTGTGCTCCAGAGGATAGCTAACTCCAGATAGACGTGAGGGGGGAATGCACTCCCCACTTTCTCTCCTAAATACTCTCATAAGGCAGGTAATTCCTTCTGCCTAGAGGAGGAAGCAGTGAGGAAGTAGATAGACCTGAAGTGTTACACTGATGGGTGCCCCTCCTCGTGAAAGGAGACATCAGGATTTGTAATAAGACTTCCCGCCTAATTCATAAAGACAAGTACATGGTATTTTTAATTAAAAATTGGATGTGGTGCTTTTAGAAGAATCATTTTAGGAAAAAAAACTAAAATGACAGGCAATTTGTTTAAAAATAGTTCGCTGTTATGTAAAATGTGACATTTTCTCTGTTATAAAATTCTACTACTTTTGTAGCCAGTATGTTTGGTGTAATTTAATTAATTTCTTAAGCATGCTTTTGCACCCTAATTTTATGAAAATCATTTGAAACATGAACTTTAAGATGGGAATGAACAAATTTTAATAGAAAAATCAATATTAGTCCTTTTAATCTAATCAGTCTGTTGTCAAAAAATGCTGTTTTCTGGGATGTTAGGACTCCAGTCTAACCTTCTATTTCAGGTAATACTTACTCATATAGTTTCTCGGATGCTGCAAAGAAATCATATTTCTGCATTACATTCCCTACTTTTTCTCTTCGCACACATATATCTAGCACGGTAGAATCAGTATAAAAGGGGATAGGAAAGATGTTACTGCTATGAGTTGGGTTTTCTAAGAGACTGCTAAAATAGGACTGCTATTGCAGGAATTCAAAATGATGGTCACTTTTTCATTGGCAAATGCAAATAGTAGAAAAGTCTTACCACTTGTGCTTTTGTATTTATCCCACTGCTTTTTCTATCCCTGTATTAATAATTCAACATGAATGCATGCATTGCAATGTTTGAAATTGTTTGCAGTCTGCAAGTACAAAACTGAGACAAGATGAAATAATTCTCATAAATTTCTCCTACATCTAACAATGTTCTTAGGCAACATTCTTCAGAAATGTGAGTTCATAGATTCTGAAAAATACGTCTAAACTAAAATTTTAGAAACAAGAAATTAAAAATTATATTCTGCCATCTTTGGTGATCACTCAGCAGCAAACAATGGAAAACAGCCATGACTGAAATCTCAAGTTGGTAAGTCAAATTTATTTACGCAAAAGTCACCTGTGGTTTATTGGTGAAGAGTGGGATCAAATAAATAGATATTTTAACTATGACATGGATGCTATAGTTCTAAGCAAGTAATTTTTAGCTAGGTGATTAATCTAAAGAAAGTGACTAAATTATTCCAGGAGATGATTTAAATTCATCTTTACATTGGTCTTGAATGTTGTAATAATAAAAATTACCTTCCCAACGAAGAACCTCTATCTAAATTATAATATGAATAAAAGTTGCCAATCACACGTCTTCAATTGAATTTTCAAAATGTTATGGTCTTGATTTTTATTTTCTATATGTCTCTAGTGTATATATTGATAATAGTATATTTAAGTTATCATTATTTTTGGACATGTGGCAAGAAAGGATGTGCACCAAATTTATCGTAAATCTTAACTCTTCCACAGAATAAAGGATTATTTTTTGGACTAAATTAAGCTCTCAAATTAATTAACAATTTCTCGTAAATATAACAATGATTTAAATGTGATTTTAATAGAACAATGTCATACCAGGTACATTAAAATTATCATTAGTCCAATAATATGTATAAAAATAGTGTATGGAAGTGGCTTAAACGATCTGGAGACTAACCGTAGCTCAGGAACTAGGCAAAGTTAAGACGGGCATCATTTCTGTATATGTCTGCTAAGTAGCTCTGGCGATCACATTTACTGAAAATTTCAGAGTTGTTTCTTCTGGGGGACTTTCCAAACACTTCTTAATTCTTTTCAAAGGAAACTTTTATGAATCAAACAAAGAAATACAAATTAAAAACACTGAACCATTTTTTGGTTGTTGTTATGTTAACCTCTACAAAGTATTGCCATCTGGTTCTTACTGTCTCATTTAAAAACTCTTCCCTTATAAAGCTCCTGACATCTTTTGTCATTCAAAAAACCAAAGTTAATGTGTATACTGTCTGTTATGACAAGTATGGCTAGGAGCAAGAACAGTTATTTAATATAAGAAAAGAATAATAAACCACAAAAATAATGCATATATACACATACATATATACACACACACACACATATGTATATACATATGCATATTTTTCCTCTGTCACTAAGGGTTCTATACTTTCATTTCGAAGCAATCATTTTAGATTTTAGCTAGTGCCCTTACTGAAAGTCAGATTAGGTACTATCCTGATTTGCTCTTCATTATAATATAGATTTATTATTTAATAAGTTAAAGAAATGATTTCTTTCAAAGAAAAGATATTTCTTCACCAAGCTTTAAAATATTAGTTTTCATTTTGCCTCAGAATAAGATATTTTATTCATTGGCAAACTTCCCAGTCCAGTAATATAAAAGGAATAAACTACATACATTTGGATGGCGTTTTAGTGGACTCTTAATTAAGAGATGGTAACCATCATCTAAGGGGGCACATTTTATTTAGCGAGTAAAAGAACAGATCCATTAACCCCCATAAATTCCAATATTTAGCATTAGGGATGAATTTTAAATTACTGTTAATTTTTTTCATTGTGTAAAAAAAAAAAACCTTAGGATATTGATTAAGTATAAAGAATGAATGAAATCTCCTTGGTATATACATATAACAAATATTTTGAATATTTAAATATGAAATGTGAACATAATCATTACTTAGAATGTTTTGTTATTAAAAAAATAGTGGATTTCTAACATTTTGAAGCAGTTTAACACACTGTACGTAGTGTTTAACAGAGCTAGCTATTGAATAGGCAAGTATTTCTTTAAGGACATCTGCATCTCTGTAAATGTGGGCTAGTAGTTTGATTGGGTATTCTCTAATGATGAAGAAACCCCCTAAAATCAGCTGCATGTACTAAAAATTACTCGATAGATTTTTTTTTGAAATTGATATAAGTATGTTTTTGAACAGAGAGAAAACAAAGAAGCAAAAAGGTACATTTCTGAATGGTGAAGGAAGGAAACAGTAAGATATTTTATACATGTTACATATCAAGATAGAAATAAAAATAGGGTAGAAATTGATATTTTGCTAAAATAGTAATGGGTTAAAATATTTATGTACTAAACACATACAGACAAACACTTAAACATAATAGCAAGCATTTCTGGAAATTTTAAAAGAAATAACTCTTTACAAGTAATATTTTCAAATTGAAAAGCAGGTGAATATTCAAGCCAGCATATGAAATATTTATTGATTTATAAAATTCTGGTACAAGTGATTTGCTTGTATTTGTGATAGAATTCATTAGCCTTTAAATATGTTTCCAAAGATGTGATGAATATTTATTTAAGAAACTGATGATTTTAGGAAAAGTGGTATGGTGTATTTACCAAACACTGGCCTATGATTTATAAGCAGAGATGGCGCCTTATTAATGATTTAGTAGCAGTACTATCTATCACTGTCAGGGCAAAAGGTAAGAAAATGCCAATAAAAATCAATTGTATTTGATTTTTTTCCTCATTAATAAAAGGTATATTGACTTACAGAGACATGGTATACTTAAAAATTTAACCTGCAATACCTATATTCCCAAAACAATTTAAACAATTCAAACTGTATGTGTATATGTGGCTTGTTAGAATATTGAGAGAGAAGGGGATTGGTTCAAATTAAGCTACTTTTCTGTTTTCACTGCATGATTTCTTTATCTCCCAGAAATCATATTGACTTTTAAACAGTATTTCAATATTATAATGTAGACCAGATTGTCCCAATTTCTTTGAAAAGAATATTCTCTTAGTAATAAAGTTATTTTCTAAAAATAAATGGAGTAGTTTTTTTCACAATGTATCAGTTTTTTAAAATTCTGGAAAATGCATATTCCTGCTTTATGGGATTACTGAATCAGATCTGCATGCTGATTTTCAGGATCTTTCAGGGAAAAAAATTTTTTTAATTAAAGTTAGTCTGAATTTATAATACTGTCAGCATTCCTTGAGATGTTTACTACGATGTACCAATATCCAATTTTATAATGACTTTAAATTATTTTTAACAATTTACTTGGCACAAATTAAATTTCTCATTAAGTATATTATAATTCATCCATATTTTTATACCTTTGTTAAAAATAGAAATATATTTGTAAGTCATAACTACTAATTAGGTATCTGGTTTCAGTCATCCTAAATATCATTGGCTAGAATCTTATTTCCACTTTTTAAATCATAATGATTAGTTATAATTTTATAGATAATATTTAATTAGTTAACTCTATATTTTAGTAATATTTATAACTGGCATTTATTCCATAATTTCTGTTTGGTAATTTTTTAACAGAAATTCAGTGAGTAGTAAAATATTGGTTCTTGTACTGATGGAATAGCCTTATTTCACTAAGAATCTCAAATGATAGTTTACCCCATTATAGACTCGCAGAACAGTTTCCTTTCCTTAGGTCTTGTAAGGGATTACTCCATCTTACCTTTTGTCTATTATTGCTGAGAAAATGGCTCTCAGTCTCACTGTCATTCGTTTGCAGGTAACTTACACTATTAAAGTATCCTTTCAGATTTTCTCTTCATATCTGATATTTTCAGTTTCACTATGTTCTATCTGGTGTGGCTTTATTTTACTTCTCCTATAAAGTAATTTGTGTCAACTTTTAAGGTAAGAGTCATGTCTTTGAGTTAGAACAAATCCTTAAACTTTATTAGATTTACTTTTTTCTCTACTATGTTCTTAATTATCTTTATCTGAAATAATCATTAGGAATATATTGATGCCTCTTAAAATAACACACATGTTTCTTAATAGCTTTTTCATAGTTTTCTTCTCTCTGTGAAGAGTGAAGGGGTCTTTGTCCTAAATTCTAATTGACTAAAATGCCCTAAGAATTTGTCCAGTCTGTAATTTTTAACATGTGGTTTGTTTTTACTCCAGTAATTACATAATTTAATTTCTGTGTGTTCATTTTTAGTACATATGCCCTTACTTAATCTTCCACTTTTACATTATACACTCTACTGAGTTATATGAGTACTATTACTCTCCTTGTATCTGAAGTAATTAATCATAGTTATTGTACTTATTTGTTTTGTCTGGATAGACTAAATCTTCTGCTTTTTCAGTTTGTTAGGAATTATTACTACAAATTATTATTGTACCTTCATAACAATACCAGCTATTCTAATAAATAGACCCTCATTTATGACAGTTCAAAGACACCATGGATTTTTTTTTTTTTTTTTTGCCTTATAACAGTAAAAAATGGCGGTTCTTGTTGGTAGATAACCTAGCCTCCTTCCATCTTGCTATACTTCTATCAGTAAGAGCCTCACCGTTTTTCTGCATCCACAAGACAGAAGAGAAAAGGGATTAGGTGTAAAAAGCACATCCACTGTTTAGAATCTTACCTTGTAAATGAAAGCGATCTCTTCTCTTCATATTCGAATTGGAAAACAAGTCACATGGCCATACATAGATACAAGGGACTCTGGGAAGGTAGAACCTGGTCCAGCAACTGCTTTCTAGTCACAGTCACAGGTCTCTACCATGGACAGAAACATAAGAGTTAACTGGTCTAGCCATTTCTGCCAACTCATATATATATTTTTTTTCTTCACGTACTTTGGATTTCTAGTTTAGGTTTACCCTGAGCCTCTGAGTAGAAATTCTCTCTTCTCATTCTCTCCCTCTCTCTTTCTCTCCTTTCTCTCTCCCTTTGTCCCTTCTTCCCTCCCTCCCCCTCTCCATTATTCCCCTTTGTATTTGGTTTTGTGATTGCTTCACCCAGACACTGAGAGCCTCAAATACTTCACGGCTCAGATAGTCACAGCTCAGTCGTCCTTCACTATGTTGGCTTTTGGACATTGAATGATCTGCCTTGTTTGGATATGATGCTCACTATGAGGCTGAGTGTACTTCTTCTCAAACCCTGACTATGTAGCCTTGACACAAACTATGGTCACACGTAGAGTGTATAGGTAAGATAGCCTTGTCACATCCCAATTTTTAAAAGTCTAAAAATTTACAATACACAGGTCTTTCACCTCCTTGGTTAAACTTATTCCTAGATATTTTATTCTGTTTGATGCAATTGCAAATGGAATTATTTTCTTAATATCTCTTTCTAATAGTTTGTTATTACTATATAGAAAAGTTTTTGTGTATTGATTTTGTATCCTGCAATTCTGTTTTTTGATCGAGTCTTTAGGATTTTTATATATTGATATAATATGTCATCTGCAAATAGTGACAGTTTTACATCTTTCTTTCCAGTTTAGATGCCTTCTATTTTTTTTTTCCTTGCCTAATTGCTCTGGCTAGGACTTCCAATACTATGTTGAATAGAAGTTTCAAGATTGGACATTCTTGTCTCGTTCCTGATCTTAGGGGAAAAGCTTTTCACTGTTGAGTATGATGTTAGCTGTAGGCTTGTCGTATATGGCCTTCCTTATGTTGAGGTACATACCCTCTAAACCTGCTTACTTGAGAGATTTTATCATAAATGAATGTTGAATTTTGTCAAATGCATTTTCTTCATCCTTAAATTTAAAAAAATGTTAAAGATTTTGTTCTTAGCTAGACTAGTGATACTCCCCGTCAGTTATTCTACAGAATGAAATTCCCACCGCATGGTCCATTCCACAACCAGTAGTCCAGGATACTAGCAAGATCAGTGTGAACGTTTTACTTTGAATTGCTGTTTGATTTCTGGTTTATAGAGACAATGTTCTTTTTTTTTTTTTTTTTTTCTGAGTGTCCCTGTGGCATTTATATCTCTTGCTCTGTATTTAGAGTATTATGGAGTTAAATATGAATGGCCAGAGTCTTCCATATTGCTAGCTCATCTTTTTATAAGTATGTTGCTTATATTTTGTGAATTATATTTTCCACTAGTAAATTTTATATATTCTTCTTCTTTTTTGACTTGTGTCATCTTCTAATCTCTATATTTATTTAGGTCTTAAAATTTTATCATATTTGATGTGAATATTTCTGGTTGGCTTGGTGCCTCCAAATATTTCTAATGTTTATGTGGAAAAGTAAGTAGATAAAAGCACACCATTCACAATCTGCACCTTTATCTGATTCATTTTATGTAATCCCTGTGTGTCCTTATGTTTTCTTTTCTTTTCTTTGTTTCTGTTTTTTGTTTGTTTGTTTGTTTGCTTTAGTGGTTTTTTTGCTTGGGTTTTTTTTTTTTTTTTTGGTTATGTATGTATATAGCCAATACACTGTATACAATCTGGGAATTAAGTCCATAGGGATAGAAACTAAGGAAGTATCAAGTCTTTAGAACAGGCACAAGAAAAATGACCCATAAAAAATTACAAGATTTTTACAGTTATAACCTCCAGATAATTTAGGGTGTATCAGACCTTATTTTTTTAAAGCAAAGTTAAAGCAATCTGAGAATCTTTCCTGGGATGTCTAGGACTTTGCACCACAGTTAGTTAGCAAATTGATCCATGGTTCCTTTGTTTCTCTGGACCAGAGAAGTCACAGAGCCTACTTTTGCCTAAGGAATAGATTTGTGCTCATTCCTCCTTTCTCCTAAAACACAGTGAATGATAATGACAGACATTGCTCCCATGGCTCCCTCTAAAATGCCTTCAAGGTATATTTTGAGAAAAAATACCTTTCCCCATCCTGATTTAAACTTAGTGCTACCCTGTGATTCTGAGTCATTCATGAAATTTAAGCAGTTTCTATTTTTTTGAAGTTTAAAAAAATTGTAAGATAACTTAATACTTAAAACTAAGACCATTTATAACAGCTCTGTTCTAACAAAATAATTTTCACTTTTGCATGATTTCACATATTTGTATCACTTCACTTTTATTCAAATAAAGTTAAAAGAGTGTGTGTGAAAAGATCATTCCCCATCACAACCAACACCTTCATAATAAAGTTTTTCTCAGTATTTATATTTCTAATATCTATCAAGACATATCTTATGCCATGATGGCCTTCAGACTAATAGTCCCATGTGAGGTTACATTCAACTATATTTTCACACAAAATGATTCTGATTCTCATTCAATACTTCACTACTTCAATATACTTCAATACCTCACTTTGGTTTTGTGAAAATGAAAGTCTCACGCATACTGCTGAAGTAAGTATAAGTTTAAGAAGGCTTTTGTTTTCTAACTTACACAATTCTACAAAAGGGAACAGCTAAAGATAAATTTAAGTTGTCATATTTATAAATCTCATATTTTTTCCTACAAAATAAATATAAATATACATTTTGGGTATTAAAATATATGGAAGAAATACGTATATTTTGTGCTGCTGTCTAAGGTAAATACAGCTCATGTTTAATACATCTACCCAATATGTAGGCAATTTTTCTTGACGTAATAAATTATTATTTAGAATCTTTAGATTTTCTGCTTCAGACCACAGAGATTCTGGTTAATCATAATCACATTTTTATAGGTAAAAATTTAGTCATTATACATTTTCTGATGTGCATAATACAAGGAAGTATGATTTTGCTGATTATATACATATTGTTTACATATACATATATATTTATATTTGTTTATACATATATTCTCATTTTTATTTTATGTATGTAATAGGAAAATTCAGTAAATGTAATAAAAATAATAAACATGTTGATAATATTGTTTCAAGCTTGGATCTGACTTTCTAATATCTAAATTACTAATACATTTTTTATTTTGTTTGCTTCCTTATTTAATTGTTTTTAATTTTTTTCCCCTTATTAACCTAACTGTTATATCACTGGGCTAAATACACCATGTAGAAGAGAAAACCTTCACTATCAATAGTCGCATAATATAAAGAGGATACATAGTGGCTTTCAAAAGTAATGTATTTATTTTGATTATGAAATAATACATGGTAATGCTGGAAAAACTGGCAGGGGAGAAAAGTCTAAATATAATCTGTAATTCAATTCCAGACAATAATATTGTTATTATGTTTCCTTCCAGGTTATTTTATATTTATATTCACATATAAATAGATATTCAGTGAAATCATATAGTTGCCATATTTGTGTAACCTGCATTTCCCTTGATTTTAAGAACTTAGTATATTATTCTGTTATATTAAACCCCATATTTTACTTGGCTAATCTCTTACTGTTTCTAAATTGCAGTTTTTGAATATAACTTTGGAAATTACCGGTAATACTTGCTTCCTTAGAAGAAATAAATTTCAAGTTGTTGATTATCTCAAAATACATATTTTATGCACTTTGAAAATATATTGCCAAATTATGCTTCAGAAATTTTCCATAAATTTATATTCTAAAAATATACATCAGAATCAATATGCTGCTCTTTTACCAACACAATTAAAAATATATACTAGGTAGATCACATGTTTTTCAATAGTCATAGGGATGGTGGTAGAAAAGCAATATGAAAAATTTCATCCATTTAAGAGAAGCAGGCTGAGGGGATTTAGGAATCATACAGAAAAACACCAAATAACTCTAAGACCAAAAGTCTTTCCAAACTATAATAAATGTTCTCCTACTCTTTAGATTCCTCAAAGTCTCCCTGACTTCTGGCCTGAAACATTCATTCTCCAGTGCTGGAAGCGTGGAATGTGGGCATACAATAGCTCTCCACTGAGTTACTTCCAAGTCTTGTCATGGGCTGAAGAGAGATGCTTGCCCAATGTCATTACTCCTTCCTTGGGGCAACCCACTTGCAATAACTAGTTGACATGGCAATATGAAGGCCCAGATCCTTTGCTCCAATTTGGTGCAACTCTGAGGGACAATTCCAGTTCTAGTGTTCCCTTTGGATGGGATCTGTGTTACAGTTCAACTTCCACTACTACCTAAACCTGCTTCTTTACTTCCTTAGAGATGTTAATTCTGAGAATATTTATCATAAAATTTCTGCATAGAAATTTCCATCTCAGAATCCTCCTGGGAGAAACCGACTTACAATACCTAATGTAATCTTCATAACACCAAAAAAGGAAAAAAAAGCATATTTCTTATTTTTTTTCCTTGTGTGACAGTTGGAAAGAGACTGATTAATCCTGAGACCACCTTATTCTTTAATATTAAAGGTATTACTAGAAAGAGGACATTGAACAGGAAATAATATAGAAAAAGAAAACTGAGGTGGTCAGTGGCTCCTGGATGAAAAAAATTATATAAACTTTATGCCCCCTTTGAAGTTTTCCTCCTTTACTCTAGATTAACAATTCTTTGAACAACACTTGGAGCTTTCACTATATATTTCTCCATGCTGTGGGAACAGGGGATCTGCTAAGGAGACTGGAATGAAGAGGAAACTCTAGAGCTGACTGTCTCTGAAAAGCAAAGTTCCTGGGGTCAGCCTGAAGTGGAAAAAGCTGTTCAAAAGCTTAAAATATGCTGGATAAGAATAAAATATGCCTCAAATCTGAAGTGATTTGAGGACTTTTAACCTAAACACATTTTAAAAGATCAAAGACTAAATCTACCAACAGGCAAATGCAAAGCATAGAGGCTAGAATTCTGCAAAACCAGCCCTCAGGTCTAATCTCTAAGGAGAGAAAAACCAGTCTCAGACAAAGTGCATATGAAGCCAGGGAGAATGATTAGATATGTTACCTGGGAAGTATCTAATTTAGGTAAGGCTGTCCATGTTACACATTAGTAAGATTGAAAGAAATATGGCAAAAATTATGGAGAAAATTTTAAAAAGGAGGAAAAGAGGGAAGTATGACTTACCAAAGTTAAAGACAAACATACTTTTTACTCAAGATAATAAAAAATTTTTAATATCAATGAAAAAAGTTATATTTAAAATACAATGTCAAGATAAACAGATAATGCTGGGGACAAAAGTAAAATTATTATAGAAACAAACATTAGTAAGATAAAATTATAGCAGCAGAATTCCATTTTATCAGTACCTAAACAAATAGACTGGAAGATACACTTGGGATAATCACTGAGAAATCAGAGGGGAAATTAACATCAACTTGAAGCAAGATAATAATTATGAAGTACATATTACAAGAATATTAAGAAATGAATAATTGATTCACCCGAAGTATAAAGCACAAAATATGGAAGAGAAAAAATATTTTAAAATATTGTAGAATATAAATTTATTGAAATTAAAGAATTGAAGCAGAAAACTGAAAGAAAAATCATTTGTCAATAATTAATTGATTAAGGTACAATCAACACTTGATATATTATGTTATGGCTATTTGAAGCACCCCCAGGGATGGGTAAAATTCAACTAAATTAAAGGGGTGAAATCAGGATGGTTTCAAAACTCTCCTGAGGAGTGTTCAGCAGAAAGTCTTCAAGAACGATTTCTGTAGGTCAATGAAGGAAATACAGCCAACCTGTCATGCAGATATAAAATCAAAATTACAATGGTTGTTTTCCTTTATCTTAGCTAACTGCTCACATGGTCACACTTAAGATTAACCACCAGCACTAGTAACTGCCTTTTCTCTGAAATGCATATTTTAAGAATCCTGTTGGGAATTCCCTGGCGGTCCAGTTGTTAGGACTCTGTGCTTCCACTGCTGGGTGGCCCAGGTTTGATCCCTAGTTGGGGAACTAAAATGCCACAAGCCAAGCAGCACTGCCATAAATAAATAAATAAACAAACAAATAAATAAATAAAAAACAATTTGTGGCAGAGTCAAAAATAGAAAAAAAGCCACTATTTTAAAAAAAAAAGGGAATCCTGTCTCCCGAATATCATGTCTTTTCTCACCAAGTTTTCTTACTCTAAGTGCTGTACTCCAACAGTCTTGATTGCCCTGAGAACTCCAACCAGTTGATGCCACAAGTTTTCACTATGCAGCAATCAATTTGTTTCCTCACTTCCTTTATTAACAATATCATCCCCTAAATCTTATGCTACTCTCCCCATCTGACCTATGCAAGTAGACAAACCTCACCCCAGTTACTGATCTATTATGAGTTCACACCTAAGTGTCTGAATAACACTACAAAAATAATATAACAATGTTACATAGTCCCACCTTATTTATGTACACAAATCTCAAATGGGCACTATTACATGTATCTATTAACTTCACATTCCCATTCTCTGATATAGCTAGTTTATACCCCATCTACTTGCCCCTGCACACTCAGCAGAAAACTTTTCCTAATGTTTTGTTTGAAAAATGAAAGCAATTGGAAGAGAAAAAGTCATACTTCTATTCCCAGATCTAACAATGCTCCTTCTTTTGAACACATATGTTCTGACTTCACTCATACTACAAATTAAGAAATACCTTACTTCCATCTAACGTCTTGTAACTTAGCAGGACCCTATGGGGCCTTCCTGGGACCAAGCACCCCCAACCGTGTCCTCTGCTTGCCTCTTGTTTATAGAAAAGCCGTAGTCTTTGAGGCATCTCCTGAGTCACAAAATCTTGACTCACAGATTAATGGTTGAAAACATGTAAACATTTAATAACAAAAATAGCAGTTGGGCTAGGAGAGCTGGTAAGAATTTAGAGTAAATCAACTATATGACGGTCACAGAATCTTTAGTTCTTCCCTGAAGTACCTAGATAACAGTATCTGATGAACATTTCCTGAGTTGTTTTACATATGCTAAACCTCCACCAAATGGAAGAAGTTAACTGCATGATGACCATTAGCATGTAGCCCCCAGACCTACTGGAGCCTGAGGATTGATAATGTTAACCCCTGTGACATAGCCCTGTTACCTCACCATCAACCAATCAGAGAATTGTGCATAAGCTTAACCACATGCCCTGCAACTGTCTTCCCTCACCTTGCCTTTAAAAATGCTTCCCTGAAACTCATCTGGGAGTTTGGGCTTTTGAGCACAAGCCACCCATTCTCCTTGCATGGTTCATGCAATAAACCTCTCTCTGCTCCAAATTCCAGCGTTTGGGGTTGAGTGTCCTCACAGTGTGCCGGGCACATGAACTTGGGTTTGAAAACAGTCTGTCATTTGTAATCTGACTGCCATACCCCTCCATCAACTCAAGAATTTTAATACTGAAATTTTCCTCTCTCACCGTTTATCATCAAGAGCTTTTTTTTTTTTCTATATCATTTATAGAGTTTTACTTTAAAAATCCATGTTAAGAAAAAAATTCCCTTGACCCAACATTTCCCTCTAGGAATTTTCTAATTCTCTGCTGTTCATTGCAAAAATAGTAACCTAAAAGAGGTGTCTATATTTATGTTCCTTTTTACTTCCCCACACATATTTTCCAAGTCATTTCATATGGACTTTTATATCCTCCTAATTTAAAAAAAGAATTAAAAAGGATTTTGTAAGATGGATGAATATTAAATAAATTTCCACAACTAATGTCTAAGTGTTATTTATATACTGGACTATGTTATGAGGACTGTTACAAGCTTGCTAATCTATAACCCTAAATTAGAGAATAGCGGTAACTAGATTATTAAGATTACAAATGAGAAAAATAAAATTTGTAATTGGATATTTCTATTTTTATATCTTCATAGGTACAAAAGAGGGAGGCATAACACATTCAGAGAGAATATTAGTAACCAGGTGCTTATACAAGGAGTTTAAATATTAGAGTATCTCTGTCCATCCATTCAAGCAGGAAGAACTTGGAGAGTTTCTATTTCCATTCAAATACTTGAAAGATATAAGGTAGAAATATGTATTAGCCATAGTTTCCCAGAGAAACACAATTAAGAAGATATATATATGTATATATAGAAAGAGATTTATTTTAAGTTTGGCTGACATGATTATGGAGGCTGAGAAGTCCCACAATCTGCCTTCTGTAAGCTGGAAACCAAGGAATGCTGGTGATTTAGTTCAAAGGCATAAGAATCAGAGAGCTGATGGTGTATTTCTCCAAGTCTATGTCTGAAAGCCTGAGATCCAGGAGCACCAAGGGTAAGAGAAAAATCACTGTTCATATCAACCACTCACGCAGAGAGAGAGAGCAAGCAAATTATTCCTTTCTCCAAATATTTGTTATATTCAGGCCCTAAAAAGTTTTTATGATGCCCATTCACATGTGGAGGGCAATTTAGTTAACTCAGTCTACCAAATCAAATGCTAATCTTTTTTGGAATCATTATCCCAAATACACCCAGAAATAATGTTTAACCGGATATCTGGACATCAATGATACAGTCAAGTTGACACAAAATTAACTATCACAATGTTTTATGTTTAAAAGGCTGAGCTATTAGTTATTTTGATATTATGTATATTCATTTGATATATGTTGTAACATATAAAAGTACTATTTAAAAAACAGACTCATTTGACTGATGTTTACATTTAGAGTTTGAACTTTTTATTCATTTTAAAAAATCCTGATAGATCTATTAGTTGTGGCCTGGCACTGAAAAGTGTTTATCTCCTGATATTTGACCAATACTTTTCCTATATCAAGAATTTGAAATAATCATAATACAGCATACTACAAAACACCTTTAAAAATAAATTTCAAAACTGATAATAAATGGTTTATTTTGATTTTGTACATATATATGTATGGTATATATAAATATTTATATGTATAATACATGTATATCTAAAACCAATACAAAATAGCCTTATATTAGAAGACACAAAAATTTTAGGAAACATCAATATAGTTCATATAATTAATGTAGAATTATCTCTCTTAACAAATAAGGTTCTAGCCAGTAGGGTTCATAGGCAAATTGTTTCAATATATTTAAATAATTTTTCACCCTTCCAGATATCCACGCTTCTTAGCGTGTAATTTTGCAGTCCCTCTTGCTAAGAGCCAACATGTATATCTGAACCTTAACTTTGGACTTGGCCAAGTGGTGACAGTCCAAGGTGATGGAAGTAACAGTGTACTGATTTTGAGTTTAGGCCTAAAAAAACCCTAACCAATTTCTGTTTCCCTCTTGCAGCTCTTCCATCTCCATGTGAAACATGTTCCACTTAGGTCTGTGGTCTCAGGAGAATAAGATCCAGTGTAACATGTCAGTTTTTCCCTGGCTTACTGGTAGAGTCATGAGCAATTCTGCCCAAGACTAGCAGACTGCTTAGAGTAGCCCAGTGTGAAACAGCTTATATCAAGCTGACCTACAGATGCCTGAGCAATAATATATTATTGTTGGTTAAAGCCACTGACTTTTGTAGTGGATTCTAGGCAATAATAAAATATAGGTGGATTTATAATGATTGATTTGAACACACTCTGATAGTCTAGAAGATCTAATGATAGAAGAGATTACCGAATGATTTTGATGGAACTATTATATTCTCATAATGAGCTTTGCCAGACACAGGTTGATGCCCTGGTGAATCTAGAACTGTGGGTGTTCTGAATGCATCAAAAGTCTAGGCCAGTGAGAAATCCTTCAAGATGCTAACACTACTGCAAATAATTGGCATTCCAGCTGGGATGCTGTATTAAATAAGCTGTACAGAGAAGAGATATTTAAGACACTTATACATTTAGTTATGGTCTTGATTTACTGTGCCATATATCACCTGGATAAAAACTTGATCTCTCCCAACAATGTCTTTCCAATCTACTCACAATTATTTATCTAATTCAGTTCTGGAATTCAACAGTTTTTACACATCACCTCTCAACTAACTCCTAAAATACACCAGATTGTCATGTTTTCACTGCTCAAATTTGAAAATTAAGCAAATCAAGGTGCTATCATTAAATAAATTAAACTCATAAAGATTTTTAAGTTTTTAAAAAAATTATGGGTCAAGGTTTTTTCATACACTCATATTTTTCTTCTCATATTACAACTTTCACACAAATTGAAATACTTAAAATCCTGACTGTGATCCACATGGGATGAAAAAAAAACTGTGCCAAAGCTATCAACACATGTAATGCATTGTGAACAAGGAGAGAAGTACATATAGGAGCTATTTTGTTTGTCTACTGCTATGTTAACATGCTTATAGTTTTTATGGCTTGTGATCACTTAAAAAGCTTCAATCATCTTGTAAAGGAAGTATGCCAAGATCCGTGAGTTTTTTTAGAGCAGATTAAATGACTGCCTTTTAAAACTGTAACCTTCAAGTACATGAAGGACTATTATAACCAGCTGCTCTTCATTTCCACTGAGAATAGAAGACATGGAAATATGTTTAAATCACAGCAGGAGTGATTTAGATTGGACAACAGGAAGATACACTTGACAAAAATTCATACTGGACCCTAAAAAGATTACCAAGGGAGATTTGTAAACTCCTTTTCCACACAGGTCTTTGCCAATAAATTCTACAACTACTGTGATGACCTTGAATTCTTGCAAGTAGGTCAAGGAGGTGAACAATGAAATACTAAGGTAACCAGAAGTCTTATTGTTCTGTACTAGGATGGCAGAAATTATCTTGTTGTACTCATTCCCTTTCTCACACACATGACTTCCTTTTTTCCCCTTACTTAATATGAATCCTAATGACTAAGTCAGTGTAAATTGGTCATTTCTCTTTTCCCACTGTGGTGCTTTGTTATGAGCAATAAAGGTCTATACCAAAATAGCAAATGTAAAGAAAGCTAAAATGATGCCATTTTTTATTGACTTAATTTATCTCATATTTCATTCTTAATACTAAATGATGCCATGTATTTTCTATTCTGAGTGTTATATTTTATCAAAATTATTTATTACTGCCTTAATATTGCTTTTTATCTTGGTATTTTGTACTGAGAAAATAATATGAATCAAAATATCCTTTGCATTCAGAAGATATTCTACTTTGTTTTTGAAAACATATTTGAATGAGTTGGAAATGAAATACCACTATGAAAGAGCAAAAATTGTCAAAAGTGTACTTTTTCTTTATTACTATATTCATCTAAGTTATGCTTTCCCATTTAATGTAGTATCCTTAATAGAATAAATTAAACTGTTATTTCTGTAACTAAACTAGCTATCTATATTCTTTTTATGTTAGGTATTGGAGTTGATTTATTTTAATGGCCTCAATAATTCCCCTACCCCATGTGTATGCTCTTTGGCAATATCTTTGCAATACTCCTAACAAGAAGTAGGATTCATTTCCTCAACCACTGAATCTGAGCTGGAAATATGACTTCCCTTGACCCATAGGATGGTGTACAGATGACGTTTTAGAGTTCAGGAGATGACTTCACAAGAAGTCTTTAACTTCCTTTCCTTTCCTCTTCTAGCCATAAGGCCACTATATAAAGCCATGCCACTGGAACATGAGAAACCACATGAATGAGAACTGAGGAACCACAGTCCGCATGGGTTCAACCTAGGTCAAGCCATTTTGTGACTGCAACCTCATGAGAACCCCAAGAGAAACCCCTCACAAAGTCCCTCATGTGAGCGCAGCTCAGGTTTCCTACCCACAACATCATGAGCAATTAAGGTGGCATTGTTTGAAGCATTATGTTTTGAGGTGGTTTGTTAAGGAGCAATAAACAACCCACAGTGATATTATGGACATACCACATCATCAATTTATAATTTACAAACAAAATAAATTATAACATGAAATATGCTTTTACCCACGTGAAAATAATATTCTATACTGCATAATGTACCTTAATAAAACCATTATGGGTGAATAAAAAGTATCATAATATAATATAATTAAAGAAGAAGACACATTTAAAGGGAAAAATGTAGAGATGAAAAAAATAGAACCATACAACCAATTTGATAAGGATTTCAAAGGGTCATGGGCTATTATATATGGCATCTGAACGACTAGGTAAATGATTTTTTTAAAAATAATTCTTCGGCTACTATTGACATAAACTCTACCTCAGTGTCTTCACTTCATTTTTCCAATGTCATGCTCTCCCCATGTCCTCACTGTACTATTTTAACTGTCTTTTCTTAGCCTCTTCGTTGGTTCTTATTTATTTGCCAAGTCTTTCAAAAGCATAAGTAAATAGCATTCAGTGGGATACAGGGGAGTCAGGAAAGCAAATAAACGGAAGTGGCATAGTGGAACTGCCTGCCCGCCAGAGTCCTGAAGCAAAGAGCATGGGGACTGTTAAGTATCAATGGCGGAGGCAATGCTAGCTTAAGCTGATTGTTTCTGAGGAAAGATTTTGGCTGTGCCTTTCTTTCTTAACTATTGTCCAGGTCTAGTGCTTCTGCTTTCCCATTGATTCTACAAACTCTTTGATACACCTATCTTGCCTAATCAAACATAGTTTCTAATGCTTGCAACCAATAAGTAACAATGTGACAGTATCTGAACTGAGTGGAAGCAATAGATCCTCAAGAAAATGAGGAAAACCTGGAACTGGACACCTGAATTTGTAGCATTAAAAGGAGTGAAAATCAGGAGATGGATATCTGGCTATACATGGCATACGATAGAGAAACATCTCAACAAATTCTTGTCTGGAAAGTAGTTCTCATGAAAAGTGTCTTTGTGTGAATAAAAGGCCACTTCTATGAAGGAAATTAGAAGTTTAAGATGTTGGATTTCTTTAATGACATTGGAAATTTTCCATAAAATAGAAACAAAAGCTCAAATACATTTATAAATATTCTATATTTCAGTCAATTTTAACTATAACCTGTTGCTAAATAACTTACCAGATTGATATTATTTTCATTCCTCCTGGCATGGCACGGTTGTAAATCACAACTAAGTATCTAAACATTTTATTTAAAAGGTCTACAATTTAGCTTACAGGATAATTTAGATTTTTTTCTGCATACTCCCTAAGGACATTTCATGTAAGTGGAAGTTGATAGACCATTCAGGTGAGTTTATGGTAAGTTCCATAAGATCACCGCAGTCTTGTCTCCTAATTACACTGTCTGATAAGAAAAAAAAAAAAAAAAAAAATGCTACTCTCTTCAGTCAACTGAGGTACATTGTGGTGAATTCCTGAAAAGCCCAGTTTTTGAATATTTGTTATTTAACAGAAGCCAAAATGCAATTGAGGGAAAGTGATAATTAAGATAGTCATAAGTAGGGAAACTATATCATTTATTGTTTATACAGTGACAATTTTGAGAGTAAAATGGGTCATTACTGACAATTACATCTGGATAATGGACATAAATTGACCTGTTCCAGGCAAACTGGGAGGTACAGTCTTTAAAGCATATTGAGGATCCATTCCTCTGGGTTTTCTTAATTCAACTTGCGGTATTCTTCTCTTAGGTAACATTCAGCACACTTGTAAACATTTTTTTCCAAGTTCGAATTCCCCGCAAGAATACAAACTTCAAGAGGGAAATAACCTCATGTGTCTTATTCAGTATCTAGCACAGTGTATGGCATGTAATTCTGCTAAATATTTGATAAATAAATTATTCATTGCTAAATATCCAGCTAGTGTTTGGTGTAAAAACAAGAAAAATCCAGATAAAATTGTTACAGAAAAAATAGTTTATTTATTTGTGTACCCATATTATAGAAGGGATTGTCCAATATACTATTTTTGGATCTTTACATTAGTGAAACTCATTTTATACTTCTAGAAGATAATAACAGAAAATTATATAAATTGAAGAACTGAGATAGTTCTACCTATCCACAATAAATGTAATATAACTCTCACAAATCTAAATTGAGTATGGATGCAAAAATATAGAAATATCAGAGATAAATGAAAACATTAATATCAGTAATTATTTTATCAAATAATCTTGGGACATCTTTTATTTTCAGATTACCATTTTGGGTCTTTTTTTGATTTTATGGACTTTGTGTTTGCACATAATTATGAAATCTGTATAATTTCACTTTATTATAAAATTTTTTTATTGCCGGAAATTATTGGTTAAATATGAACATATATGAATTACAAATACTGTCAAATGGTAGTTGTTTGTTAATTACTGCACTCTTTTAGTATATTTTAATCAAAATGAATTACAAATATTTTCAAATGGTAGTTGTCACTTCTTATGCTCCTTTAAAATATTTTAATCCATATATTGCAATCAGCATCTCTAATATTGCATGTGGTACACAGTTATTCTTTCAAAGAAGAATTGTTTATAGATAGCTCAATCAGTAAATGTTTTATTTTATTACAAAAATAATAGAAGATAAATGTTAAGCGCTTTTCTTTGCTTTTTATTTTCATATTTTTCACTATTAAAATCCATCAATAAATTAATTGCTCCTTAGGGTCTTTTTTTCTCAGCAGTTTGGAATCATGAAGTAGGATCTTAAGAAAAACCTGCAAATAAATTTTGAATTATTACTTGAAAATGTAATATGAGAAGACCTTATTTGAAATTCAAAGAGTTGCTTACAAAGCTCCTGATATGTCAACATTTTTAAAGCTTTTCTCTTTTAAAATATACACACACACACACACACACTACTGCACTTTAAAAATCCCCAAATATTTTTAATATCTTTTATTATTTGTAGAGAGAGGTCCAGATAAATACTATATAGTAGTAAGTGTATATTTCCTATCTAGAAATGTGTATCTGTGGTAGAGTCCTAATAGTAATAATTAATTAGAAATGAATACAAAACATGAAATTAACTCTCCATTCTATTACAGTTTCTGTGATGTGGTATGTCCATTCTTACTTTAGAAAATAATTACACATCTTGGTCAAAATGGTGTTTTAGATTCCTCAGTTGTTTGACTTCATCAAATTTAAGAAACAGATTTAACTATCAATTTGAATTATCTGCTTTATCCAATATAGAAGAGAAATACCTTTTCTAATATAAATTCTAATTTCAGCTGCACAAATCTTTGACAGCATGATTGAGCTGTTTTTTTGACACATCGTCTACCTTGAAAAATAACCTTTATAATCTTCTTGAGTTTTGAGATAACAAGATCTTTCTGCAAAACAGACACTGAGGAAATAATCACAGTGGCTCGCTCTGCCTTGTATCCTCCATTTTATCAGCTCTCTGCTCTTGCTGCCCTTGTTGACCTCCAGAGTCGAAGCTGAAGAGCATCTTAAGGCTTTTTTCATCATTGATTACAAAATAAGCAAAAGATTAGCATGAAAATTAAAGCCTGAATGCATACTTTCGTTTTCATATATATTTAGAGTATACTTATTAATTGAATTTAATAACAAGTATGAATGCAATTATAGGCAATTTACTTGACATTTGTGTCCTTAGAGCAGTTTAAATTAGAGAACAAAAAGTCAACATAAGGAAGGAATGCTATTAAGAAATAGGGGTAGCTATGGAGGGGTTCACTTGCTGGTTCATAGAATGTGTACACTTTAAAGCTTAATAGACACTAACAGATGTGGGCTTTAAAAAATAATAAGCTTACTATATGGGTGGTCTTATCCATTTTTGTCACAAAATATGTTATGCTGTTTATGAACTATATTTTTAATCCAGAACTTGATCATTTTGTAATCACTTGGTAAGTAAGAATGAAGGTGAAAAGGAGACCTACGTCATTTAATCGTAAGTCCAAGATTTAAAATTTTAGATACAAATTATTTTACTTGAGCATCAATATTTAGTTTGATTTATCAATAAGTTTTTTCAAGTGGATAAGGTAAATGTGAATCTTAAAGACACTCAAAGTGGAATCAAATGAAGCACACGTGAAATCTCAAGTACATATTTAGATGACAATTACAACTATATTTTCTTTAATTACTACTGAAACTGACTTAAACTCCAAAAAGAAGTAGTTTGCAAATTATAGAAAAAGGATTTTAGGATCGGGGATTAACCAAGATGGCGGAGTAGAAGGACGTGCTCTCTCTCCCTCTTGCGAGAGCACCAGAATCACAACTGGCTGCTGGACAATCATTGACAGGAAGACCGTGGACTTCACCAAGGAGGATACCCCACGTCCAAGGACAGAGGAGAAGCCACAGTGAGACGGTAGGAGGGGCGCAATCAGAGTAAAATCTAATCCCATAACTGCTGGGTGGGTGACTCACAGACTGGCGAACACTTATACCACAGAAGTCCACCCACTGGAGTGAAGGTTCTGAGCCCCACGTCAGGCTTCCCAACCTGGGGGTCTGGCAACAGGAGGAGGAATTCCTAGAGAATCAGACTTTGAAGCCTAGTGGGAATTGATTGCAGGACTTCGACACGACTGGGGGAAACAGAGACCCCACTCTTGGAGGGCACACACAAAGTAGTGTGCGCATCGGGACCCAGGGGAAGGAGCAGTGACCCTGGGGGAGACTGAACCAGACCTACCTGCTGGTGTTGGGGGGTCTCCTGCACAGGCAGGGGGTGGCTCTGTTTCACTGTGGGGACAAGGACTCTGGCAGCAGAGGTTCTGGGAAGTGCTCCTTGGCGTGAGCCCTCCCAGAGTCTGCCATTAACCCCACCAAAGAGCCCAGGTAGGCTCCAGTGTTGGGTTGCCTCAGGCAAAACAACCAACAGGGAGGGAACCCAGCCCCACCCATCAACAGTCAAGTGGATTAAAGTTTTACTGAGCTCTGACCGCCACAGCAACAGTCAGCTCTACCCACCACCAGAGCCTCCCATCAAGCCTCTTAGATAGGCTCAACCACCAGAGGGCAGACAGCAGAAGCAAGAAAAACTACAATCCTGCAGCCTGTGGACCAAAAACCACAGTTACAGAAAGATAGACAAGATGAAAAGGCAGAGGGCTATGTACCAGATGAAGGAACAAGAAAAAACCCCAGAAAAACAACTAAATGAAGTGGAGATAGGCAACCTTCCAGAAAAAGTATTCAGAATAATGATAGTGAAGATGATCCAGGACCTCGGAAAAAGAATGGAGGCAAAGATTGAGAAGATGCAAGAAATGATTAACAAAGACCTAGAAGAATTAAAGAACAAACAAACAGAGATGACCAATACAATAACTGAAATGAAAACTACACTAGAAGGAATCAACAGCAGAATAACTGAGGCGGAAGAACGGATAAGTGACCTGGAAGACAGAATGGTGGAATTCACTGCTGCGGAACAGACTAAAGAAAAAAGAATGAAAAGAAATGAAGACAGCCTAAGAGACCTCTGGGACAACATTAAATGCAAAAACATTTGCATTATAGGGGTCCCAGAAGGTGAAGAGAGAGAGAAAGGACCAGAGAAAATATTTGAAGAGATTATAGTCGAAAACTTCCATAACATGGGAAAGGCAATAGCCACCTAAGTCCAGGAAGCGCAGAGAGTCCCATACAGGATAAACCCAAGGAGAAACACGCCGAGACACATAGTAATCAAAGTGGCAAAAATTAAAGACAAAGAAAAATTATTGAAAGCAGCAAGGGAAAAACGACAAATAACATACAAGGGAACTCCCATAAGGTTAACAGCTGATTTCTCAGCAGAAACTCTGCAAGCCAGAAGGGAGTGGCATGATATATTTAAAGTGATGAAAGGGAAGAACCTACAACCAAGATTACTCTACCCGGCAAGGATCTCATTTAGATTTGATGGAGAAATCAAAAGCTTTACAGACAAGCGAAAGCTAAGAGAATTCAGCACCACCAAACCAGCTCTACAACAAATGCTAAAGGAACTTCTCTAAGTGGGAAACACAAGAGAAGAAAAGGACCTACAAAAACAAACCCAAAACAATTAAGAAAATGGTCATACGAACATACATATCGATAATTACCTTAAACGTGAATGGATTAAATGCCCCAACCAAAAGACATAGACTGGCTGAATGGATACAAAAACAAGACCCATATATATGCTGTCTACAAGAGACCCACTTTAGACCTAGGGACACATACAGACTGAAAGTGAGGGGATGGAAAAAGATATTCCATGCAAATGGAAATCAAAAGAAAGCTGGAGTAGCTATACTCATATCAGATAAAATAGACTTTAAAATAAAGAATGTTACAAGAGACAAGGAAGGACACTACATAATGATCCAGGGATCAATCCAAGAAGAAGATATAACAATTATAAATATATATGCACCCAACATAGGAGCACCTCAATACATAAGGCAACTGCTAACAGCTATAAAAGAGGAAATCGACAGTAACACAATCATAGTGGGGGACTTTAACACCTCACTTACACCAATGGACAGATCATCCAAAATGAAAATAAATAAGGAAACAGAAGCTTTAAATGACACAATAGACCAGATAGATTTAATTGATATATATAGGACATTCCATCCAAAAACAGCAGATTACACGTTCTTCTCAAGTGCGCACGGAACATTCTCCAGGATAGATCACACCTTGGGTCACAAATCAAGCCTCAGTAAATTTAAGAAAATTGAAATCATATCAAGCATCTTTTCTGACCACAACGCTATGAGATTAGAAATGAATTACAGGGAAAAAAACGTAAAAAAGACAAACACATGGAGGCTAAACAATACGTTACTAAATAACCAAGAGATCACTGAAGAAATCAAAGAGGAAATCAAAAAATACCTAGAGACAAATGACAATGAAAACACGACAACCCAAAACCTATGGGATGCAGCGAAAGCAGTTCTAAGAGGGAAGTTTACAGCTATACAAGCCTACCTAAAGAAACAAGAAAAATCTCAAGTAAACAATCTAACCTTACACCTAAAGAAACTAGAGAAAGAAGAACAAACAAAACCCAAAGTTAGCAGAAGGAAAGAAATCATAAAGATCAGAGCAGAAATAAATGAAATAGAAACAAAGAAAACAATAGCAAAGATCAATAAAACTAAAAGTTGGTTCTTTGAGAAGATAAACAAAATTGATAAGCCATTAGCCAGACTCATCAAGAAAAAGAGGGAGAGGACTCAAATCAATAAAATCAGAAATGAAAAAGGAGAAGTTACAACAGACACTGCAGAAATACAAAGCATCCTAAGAGACTACTACAAGCAACTTTATGCCAATAAAATGGACAACCTGGAAGAAATGGACAAGTTTTTAGAAAGGTATAACCTTCCAAGACTGAACCAGGAAGAAACAGAAAATATGAACAGACCAATCACAAGTAATGAAATTGAAACTGTGATTAAAAATCTTCCAACAAACAAAAGTCCAGGACCAGATGGCTTCACAGGTGAATTCTATCAAACATTTAGAGAAGAGCTAACACCTATCCTTCTCAAACTCTTCCAAAAAATTGCAGAGGAAGGAACACTCCCAAACTCATTCTATGAGGCCACCTATCACCCTGATACCAAAACCAGACAAAGACACTACAAAAAAAGAAAATTACAGACCAATATCACTGATGAATATAGATGCAAAAATCCTCAACAAAATACTAGCAAACAGAATCCAACAACACATTAAAAGGATCATACACCACGATCAAGTGGGATTTATCCCAGGGATGCAAGGATTCTTCAATATACGCAAATCAATCAATGTGATACACCATATTAACAAATTGAAGAATAAAAACCATATGATCATCTCAATAGATGCAGAAAAAGCTTTTGACAAAATTCAACACCCATTTATGATAAAAACTCTCCAGAAAGTGGGCAGAGAGGGAACCTACCTCAACATAATAAAGGCCATATATGACAAACCCACAGCAAACATCATTCTCAATGGTGAAAAACTGAAAGCATTTCCTCTAAGATCAGGAACGAGACACGGATGTCCACTCTCACCACTATTATTCAACATAGTTCTGGAAGTCCTAGCCACGGCAATCAGAGAAGAAAAAGAAATAAAAGGAATACAAATTGGAAAAGAAGAAGTAAAACTGTCACTGTTTGTGGATGACATGATACTATACATAGAGAATCCTAAAACTGCCACCAGAAAACTGCTAGAGCTAATTAATGAATATGGTAAAGTTGCAGGATACAAAATGAATGCACAGAAATCTCTTGCATTCCTATACACTAATGATGAAAAACCTGAAAGAGAAATTATGGAAACACTCCCATTTACCATTGCAACAAAAAGAATAAAATACCTAGGAATAAACCTACCTAGGGAGACAAAAGACCTGTATGCAGAAAACTATAAGACACTGATGAAAGAAATTAAAGATGATACCAACAGATGGAGAGATATACCATGTTCTTGGATTGGAAGAATCAACATTGTGAAAATGAGTATACTACCCAAAGCAATCTACAGATTCAATGCAATCCCTATCAAATTACCAATGGCATTTTTTACGGAGCTAGAACAAATCATCTTAAAATTTGTATGGAGACACAAAAGACCCCAAATAGCCAAAGCAGTCTTGAGGCAAAAAAATGGAGCTGGAGGAATCAGACTCCCTGACTTCAGACTCTACTACAAAGCTACAGTAATCAAGACAATATGGTACTGGCACCAAAACAGAAACATAGATCAATGGAACAAGATAGAAAGCCCAGAGATAAACCCACGCACCTATGGTCAACTAATCTATGACAAAGGAGGCAAAGATATACAATGGAGAAAAGACAGTCTCTTCAATAAGTGGTGCTGGGAAAACTGGACAGCTACATGTAAAAGAATGAAATTAGAATACTCCCTAACACCATACACAAAAATAAACTCAAAATGGATTAGAGACCTAAATATAAGACTGGACACTATAAAACTCTTAGAGGAAAACATAGGAAGAACACTCTTTGACATAAATCACAGCAAGATCTTTTTTGATCCACCTCCTAGAGTAATGGAAATAAAAACAAAAATAAACAAATGGGACCTAATGAAACTTCAAAGCTTTTGCACAGCAAAGGAAACCATAAACAAGACCAAAAGACAACCATCAGAATGGGAGAAAATATTTGCAAACGAATCAACGGACAAAGGATTAATCTCCAAAATATATAAACAGTTCATTCAGCTCAATATTAAAGAAACAAACACCCCAATCCAAAAATGGGCAGAAGACCTAAATAGACATTTCTCCAAAGAAGACATACAGACGGCCATGAAGCACATGAAAAAATGCTCAACATCACTAATTATTAGAGAAATGCAAATCAAAACTACAATGAGGTATCACCTCACTCCTGTTAGAATGGGCATCATCAGAAAATCTACAAACAACAAATGCTGGAGAGGGTGTGGAGAAAAGGGAACCCTCTTGCACTGTTGGTGGGAAAGTAAATTGATACAGCCACTATGGAGAACAATATGGAGGTTCCTTAAAAAACTAAAAATAGAATTACCATATGACCCTGCAATCCCACTACTGGGGATATACCCAGAGAAAACCGTAATTCAAAAAGACACATGCACCCGAATGTTCATTGCAGCACTATTTACAATAGCCAGGTCATGGAAGCAACCTAAATGCCCATCAACAGACGAATGGATAAAGAAGATGTGGTACATATATACAATGGAATATTACTCAGCCATAAAAAGGAACGAAATTGAGTCATTTGTTGAGAAGTGGATGGATCTAGAGACTGTCATACAGAGTGAAGTAAGTCAGAAAGAGAAAAACAAATATCGTATATTAATGCATGTATGTGGAACCTAGAAAAATGGTACAGATGAGCCGGTTTGCAGGGCAGAAGTTGAGACACAGATGTAGAGAATGGACATATGGACACCAAGGGGGGAAAACTGCGGTGGGGTGGGGATGGTGGTGTGCTGAATTGGGCGATTGGGATTGACATGTATACACTGATGTGTATAAAATTGATGCCTAATAAGAACCTGCAGTATAAAAAAACAAACAAACAACTAATACTAAACTTTCATTGGGTTATTTGTATGGAAATATGTTAATATAAATGTTTCAGACATTACATGAAATTTCTAAAAATCTAAAAAAAAAAAAAAATCATGATCTTCAATTTCAAGTCATTGCAATTTAACAAATGTTGCAGTGCTTACTACATGCAAGGCACTGTGCTAGCTGGTTAACTTCCCTCCTCCCCCACACTCAGTGTTGTCAGACATGTGTCAGACATGGTCCTTTTAAAAATCCATTGTTGCTTTTCACTTGCCTCTCAGAGAGTATTAAAGATATGAATCGTGAAAAAAAAAAAAAAGAAGACACTGATTTTCTGAGACAAACCTCTTGTACAAAATAAATTGAGAGATAATAAATCTCTATATAAAAATGATTGTACACACACACACTTATATGCCCACAAACACATATTTACCTTTCATTTTAAACAAATCACTAGGAAAATAAGGGTTGAAGGAAAAGTTCCTTGCTCCTTTACAAGGTAGGCAAATCAACATACGGTAAAAATAATACCCCAAGTCACCTAATCTATTTTGGAATAGTAAAACCAAAAGAGATGAAGAATCAGTTTTATCTTGGGGAAGTTGTTTCTGATTTTAAAATGTAAGCACAATACACATGATGATAAAATGGACTTCTCAACTCAGAATAAATGAACTTTTATGAGTGTACATAACTCTAAAATAATGATAATGAAGTAATTCAAATAAAGGGAAGGTTGGTGTGTGAGATGTCTCCAAAATTCTTCATAATATTTGGTTTTCCCTTTACTTAGGACTTCTTTTAAACAAGGCGAAAACTTAAGGTTTTCTGGCCTGTTTTGGACAAGTTGTTATGAATTTTAGCATCTCATCTTTAAATCTCTATTCTTGAACTCCAAATGTTTCCCTCGATTACAGTGTACAGTAATAAACAACTGCTACTCTCTGCTTGTTCCCACCCACTTGTACAAGTAAGTCTGTAGTATTTCAGGACCTCTGATTTGGTTTTCAAGAGGCTTTTTCTTGTCACTGGCTCTCCTCCATTTCTGCTGACCCAGGCTTCCAAGAGTGTGAGGGATAATGGGATACACTCTCCGAAGAGTTTGATGCCTCTCTTTTTATTTGTTTTGCTCATCACTGTATTAAAAACATAAAATTCTAACTGAGTAAATTTGAAGATCGAATTGGCTTTATTCAATGATTTATGAATCGGGCAGCATCCCATTGAGCAAGTAGAAAGGAGCTCTGTGGAGCTGTAAAAAATGCAAGAACTTTACAGGCAGGAGGGGGCAGAAAAGGGAAGTTTCTAGCTAAGAGTGGATTGTTTCAGGCAGGGTCACCTTCCTTTTGGGGGAAGGTGGGGGGTCACCCCTCTAGTGCTGACCAGGTAATTCCAGATCTATTGGTGAAAGGTCCCATTCCTGAGAGAGGCTGAAACTGCAATTAGGTTAGCTATTAAGTCTTGGTTTGCTGACGTGGGACTTAGCACAAGTGACTCCATTTGGGGTTTGTTGTTCTTTACTAACAACTGTATCTCATTCCTAGCTCTTAACCCCAGTACCTAGATACTTGCTGGTGAATGGATGACCAGACCAGTGAATTCAGAATTTCAGAGAAGTTCTTTATAATGAGAGACAGGCAGAGAAATGGCAGTTCTACCACCCAGTAAGTTTTGAACTCTTGCAGGTCTGATGCCCAAATCAAGCGTGGGAACGTGAACAGTGAGACTGAGTGAAAACACAGCAGTTCTTTGTGTTTCTGTTAGAGAAACAGTGGTGGGAGACAGAGGACAAAGGAAGGAGACACAGGACTGGAGTGACCTCAGCTGGGGGCGGGGTTTCACAGTGTTGGGTGCTGCAGAGAGGTAGTCAGCAGGAGCAGGGGCTGTGTACATCATCAGAGGCATTTTTTATTTTATTTTATTGTTTTTATTGACGTATAGTTGATTTACAATCTTGTGCCAATCTGCTGTATGGCAAAGTGACTCAGTTATACACATATAGACATTCTTTTTTTATATTCTTTTCCATTACAGTTTATCACAGGATATTGACTCTAGTTCCCTGTGCTGTAGAGTAGGACCTTGTTGTTGATCCCTCCTATATATAATAGTTTACATCTGCTAATGCCACACTCCCAGCCCTTCCCTCTCCCACCCCCCTCCTCCTTGGCAACCACAAGTCTGTTCTCTATGTCTGTGAGTCTGTTGCTGTTTCATAGATAGGTTCATTTGTGCCATACTTTAGATTCCACATGTAAGTGGTATCACATGGTATTTGTCTTTCTCTTTCTGACTTACTTCACTTAATAATCTCTAGTTGCATCCATGTTGCTGCAGTCATCAAAGGCATTTTAGAAGAGGCTCTGCTTGCCATAGCTTCTGGCAGCGTTGCTGCCTACAGTGGAAAGAAGAATGTTGTTGATGGGAATTCCCAAAGTTACGCTAAAGTGGGGGTGACGTAACTTTTCTAGGTGAAGAGGTGATCTTTTTTTTTTTTTTTGATTTGTATGTGTGTGTTTTATTATATATTAGTCTCTTAAATCAAATAGAAGACAAAAAGTGGAGCTACAAACCAAAGTTACAACAGTACTAGCTTTTCTCATTGCCCGTCTGTCTACTTTTACCAGAGGTCTTTATTTCTTCATAAGGCTTTGAGCTACTGTCCAGGGTCCTTGACTCCAACCTGAAGAACTCCCTGTGGCAGGCGGGTCTGGTGGTTAAGAACTCTCTCAACTCTTGATTAACTGGGAATGTCTTGATTTCTCCCTCATTTTCGAAGGAAAGTTTTGCTAGATATAAGATTCTTGGTTGACGGTTTCTTTCCTTCAACACTTCAAGTACATTGAGTCATGCCATCTGGCCTCCGAGGCTCCTGATGAGAAATCTGCTCAATGACCTTCCTGGCAAACCTTCTCTCAGCTTCATAGACTTTCATAATGTACCGTATCATGTCTTATGCAACAGAACATTTTGTATAGTATCGTGAAGTCAGTTAAGTTGTAACATTATTTTGAGACCAGAATTTAAGGAAAAGGAATTGAACATTTCAAGTGTAGACATTATGAGGTCTTTAAAATTATTACACATTTTCAAACTAGAAATAAAAAGGCCACTGAAGTATCCTGCAGATTTTTATTTATAACAAAGTGAATACCAATATCTAATAACACACGTAAAGAAAAATTTCTTTGGGATCCTTTTTCCTAAGTGTAAAGGGGCCTTGAACTCAAAAAGTGAGAAAACCACTGTGGTGTATCCCCAGCGGTGATGGGTCCATTTCTTGCTCTGACCTCAGAGTGCACCATTGTGATGTACTTCACAAAGCCCTATGAAAGAGAAAGGTGGGCCCAGGTTTTTGGTCCTTAGAGCCCAGGAAGCTGCTTTTGGTGACCTGACGGCCTTGGACCTACAGTTAGCTTGTGTTTTCCTTGTTTCTGCCATTTTGTTGATTTTCGTTTCTCTTTTCTCTACTCTTTTTTATTTGTGTCATTGTTCTTTCTACAGTTAGCATAGTGAGTATTGTTGGTATAGTTAATACTTGATTAGCATAGTTAGTGTAGTTAGTACTAGTTAGCGCTGTTGGTACAGTTAGCGTAGTTAGCGTTGTTAGTAGAGACAGCACACTTAGCCCTGTTAGTACAGTTAGCATTGTTAGTTAGCGTAGTTAGCGTTGCTAGGTAGTGCTGTCAGTCAGTGTAGTTAGCAGATCACCATGATGAAGGGCCTCACAGCCAAATCTGCTGGCAAGGAGGCTCATATTGATGACTTCGAGATCCTCCACACCATTGGTGAAGGCACCTTCGGTAAAGTGAAGTTGGCCCGGCACATTCTGACCGGGACACAGGTGGCTGTGAAGGTCATAAAGAAAAGGCATCAGAGCTTCTCAAGTGTCCAGGCACTTTTTCGGGAAGTGTGCAGTCTGAAGGCTCTGAATCACCCCAATATTGTAAAACTGCTGGGGGTGATTGACACAGAGGAGACATTTTTCGTGGTGATGGAGTACCTCAGTGGGGGGGACACGTCCCGCTATTTGAAGACCCATGGCCGTATGACAGAGGCGGAGGCCCGAGGCCCGTTCCAGCAGCTGGTCTCCGCCCTGCAGCACTGCCACCGGAGGGGCATCGTGCACCGAGACCTGAAGCCACTGAGCCTCCTCTTTGATTCCAACATGAATATCAAACTTACAGACTTTGGCCTCAGCAACAAGTGTGATGACACTGTCCAACTGGACACGATCTGTGGCACACACCCTTATGCTGCTCCGGAACTCTTCCTGGGGCAGAGCTACAGTGGCCCTGCGGTGGACGTGTGGAGCTTGGGAGTAGTGCTGTACACCATGGTAACTGGGTCCCAGCCCTTTGTGGGAAAAGACTTCCAGGAGCTGCGGAAGCAAATCCTACAAGGGCAATACCCCATCCCACCTTATCTGTCTTTGAAGATAAGGGATCTGTTACAAAAAATGATTGCCCTCAACCCCAGTGACAGAGGCACCTTACCTGACCTCATGAGGCATCCATGGGTCAACATGGGCCAGAAGGAGCCACTCCAGCCACCCTGTGAAGAGGACCTGGAGGTGACAATGGTGAGGACTCTGGGCTTGACTTGCGACCAGATCCAGGACACTGGGACAGGCAGTGTGAGCTCCAAGAAACCCAAGGTGGAGGTCTCCATCATAACTCTGAAGCCCTTCTCTTGCAGGGACCTCTGTGGCAGTGAACTTGAGCCTTCTCCAAGCCCTGTGGTGTCCTCCCTGCAAACCAGGTGGCTCTACCACAGAAAAAAATGTGCAGCTGCAGGAAGACCAGCAGGCAGGGCAGAAGACCGGTGAGTCTGCCTGTCCCCCACCCAGCCTGGAGGCGAGGACTGCCACCCCCAGCCCAGCCCCCCAGTGTGGCACTGGGACATCCACCTCCAGCAGCAGCAGGATTGGAGCCCCAGAGGGAAGCAGCTGCCCCCTGGGTGTGTCCAACACTGGAAGGTCCTCCCACGCTGGGCAGCCTGAGAGTGTGTCCTCATCCACTCTCTCTGGCCAGAGCCAGAAAAAGCAAGGGGTGGCTGGGAGAATCTGGAACTTTATTTTGAAACATCTTTGTTGCAAGCTGCCCAGCATGAGGCGTCATAATAAAGTGAGCCCATGTGAACCCCATGGATGACCGAGGCAGGAAGGTCAGGCCGCCGCGCTCCCTGGGGCCCGGTGCAGGGGAAGAGGAGTGTGTTCTCTGCACGGCCTTCAGAAGCATCGTATCCAAGACCCTGGCCAGCTCAGAGGATGGTCCGGAGCAGCCCGGGCGACCGAAAGCGAGGCCACCGTGGCTGCAGGTCTGCCCCTCAACCCCCACCTGGGTGAAACTTGAGAGACTGGACTGTCATTCCTGGGGCACGTCTCCCCTCCCCTACTCTTCTGTCTTCCGTGTTGGTGGGGGAGGGGGATAATTCTTGTTCCAAGAACTCCTTGGTTCTTCCAATTCTAGTTAATAAACTTGATGCTCCAGAGAGATGCATCACACTCTGCTTTGCGTCGTCCCTGCACAGAATTGGGGCTGTGCATTTTCCAGTGACACAAGCGTGCAGCCATGGAGCGCTTGGAGGTAGTCAGAAAAACTAAAGCGAAAAATGACCTAAGAGAATTAGCACAGTGACTCCCAACAGCAACAACAGCTGCACTGCAGGGCAGAAATGCAGAAAGTGTGTATTACCTTCCTGCACTACCGTTCCCGAACATTTTCAGAAGGGCCAAGGGGAACTTTTCGTCCCTGCGGCCTGTGTTAATTACAACAGAGAGGCCCATTAATAGGATCACAAGGTCCCATGAACCAGCCTCTGCGCGGTGTGGTAAGGTCCCTGTGCAGCTGAGTTTCATGACTGTCGTGCAGCAATAAAGCAGTCTTCATTGAATTTGTTAAAAAAAAAAAAAAAAGAAAAAGGATTTTACTATTCAAGTAAGTGCATTATTTCTGGCATCATTTTTAAAATTAAAATAACTCAAAATACATTAATAATACAGATAAAGAATGTGAAATATGTTATAATTCAGAAATGACATCTTATATGAAATTGAGATAATTTTTTTTAGAGATATGCTCCCTGTACATTCACAGTAATTATTCTGAAATCTAGTCTTTGTTTTCAGATTCCTGGGGGATATTCTTCTTTTTCTTTTTTTTTTTTTTTTTAATTTTATTTATTTATTTATTTATGGCTGCATTGGGTCTTCGTTTCTGTGCGAGGGCTTTCTCTTGTTGCGGCAAGTGGGGGCCACTCTTCATCGCGGTGCGCGGGCCTCTCACTATCGCGGCCTCTCTTGTTGCAGAGCACAGGCTCCAGACGCGCAGGCTCAGTAATTGTGGCTCACGGGCCTAGTTGCTCCGCGGCATGTGGGATCTTCCCAGACCAGGGCTCGAACCCGTGTCCCCTGCATTGGCAGGCAGATTCTCAACCACTGCGCCACCAGGGAAGCCCTTTGCTGTTCTCTTTACCTCAGTTCAGGTCTATTTTATTCTTTTAATTGCTTAAGACAAAACCTAAGTTTATGCTTGTCTCTTCTCTTTCTATCACAACCCTTCACATTATGGACAAACCTTGTCTGTTGAGCGTTCAATATCCAACTTTTAAACTCTTCAGCACCGACAATGTCACCACCCAGATCCAAGAATTGTTGCAAACAGGACCAGCTTCATATGTGAGTTACCTATGCAGTAGGTTCCTGTGAATAGAAGGACCCTGCTCTTGGTTTAATGCTCTGCTCTTGGCTTCTTGAAATTCTTGATAATTTTTTAAATTGGAACCCAACATTTTCATTTTGCCCTGGGCTCTCAAATTATGTAACCAGACCTGATTGCAAAGATTGTCTAAATGGTTTCCTTGCTTCTGCTCTTATTCCCGCTAGACATGGCAGGACAACCAAGATGATCTGTCAAAACTTAACTTAGATCATATTGCTCCTTTGCTTAAAGTCCTCTGACTGTGTCAAAGTTGAGATTTTGACTAATAAGGTCGTATATAATTTTTCTACCCTATTATCCCTCTTATTCTTCTACTGTTCTCTTTCTATAAAGCTCTCTCTGTCTCAGGCACTAACCTGCTAGATGTTCCTACACACACACATATTCTCATACAAGGGCTTTTGACTTTTTGCATTTGTTTCTAAATCTAGAAAACACATTTTTTAACCTGGTCAGTTTTTCCCCCAAGAGAGCAAAAATGAATTCTTGGGCAACAAAAAAACTTTAGATATTAAAATTGGTTTTGGTCCTCCAATGTTCAACACTACTGGTCAAAATCTTGTTCTCAGGGTTGAATTTCTTATAAAAGGGCAATTAAGGAATGCCTCAAAGGCTCCTAATGATATTAAAAAAATGTTGAGAAACATTAATCTAGAATATTCTTCCACCAGAGATCTTAAGATATGTTACCTCAGTTTTTATTCAGAATCACCTCCTCAGTGGGCTCTTCCCTGACCACTGTAGCTCAAGTTTCAAAACTTACTCAAGTCTCTGCACTTTCTACCTTCCAACAATTAAATTCCTCTTTCCCTAATACACACACACATACACCACAATGTAACCTGCTTTATATTTTATCTGTTGTGTTTAGTGACAGTTTCTTCTACTAGAATATAAGTTCCATTAGAGGCGAGCTATTGTCTGTTTTGTTTACTATTATATCCCTGTTCCTTTCATGCAGTAGAAACTCAGAGTATATCTGTGAATGAATGATTCAAATAACCTGAGAAGAATAAACAAACTGTCTAATGTGCAATGAGTTTATTGAAAAATAACTAAAATACAGTGAGTCAATAAATTGTATCTGTGATCTTTTCGATATCTAAAAAATATGAAATATGTATTATAAACGGAATAAAGTTTCTGTCTAACTGGTAATAGATTCAAGTGGAAAAATATGTTTAGTTTAAGCTCTGGCTTTCAGATAAAAGACAGGTAATCAAAATATTTTTGTGAAGAAACAGAGGAAACATATTTATTTTGTTAACATTATCTTTCTTTATTGACACTATAAGATACCACCCTGTATCTCAAATTCAAATACACAGTAATAAAATTTTAATGTTTTATTTCAAATGAAAGTGAACACTGGATATGTAAGACTTTCATAAGAGACTTTCAGGTGCACAAAAGGTTTATAGATATGTTTAGTTAGACTCCCACCATATTTTAATGGAATATGACATATCAAAAACCAACTGAAAATTAAAATAATTGGCAGTATGAGGCTATCACTACCACATAGCTGCCTTACATGAAGTTGAGTGACAGCTTTAACATCTGGAAGAATTATACATTCCCTAGTTTGCTGCAGTATCTGATACTCTCTAGACTCTCTTCTGCCCCTGGTCAACTGTTTAAACTCCATCTCTATCTTTCTCTCCTTGACTCTTTCATCACCAAGTTTAGTTTCCATCTCTTCTTCCTCACAAGCAGCCCTCTTCTGTCACCCTGGTCTTTTTTCTTCTTTCTTTCTTTTTTTTTTTACAAAACAACAAAACTCCTCAGTAGACCATCTGTCTAGTCACAACTCCTATAGGTCTTCTAATCTGACTGCTTATTTCTAAAATGAGTCCTTACTGTGGAACATAAACAAGAATTTGTCTAAAGCATGGCATTTCCTACAATTTTTTTTTCTCACCAATAGTTACAATGTCTGAAGTACTGACTTGGCACTTGGTATACACTTTTTGTCATTATGATTGCATTCTGTCCCCTGACTGGATAATACTCTTTAGGACAAGGCTATTTATTTCATATATTGGGGGAAACAAAGATACAAGCAGAAAATAAATAAAAGCTTTTAATCTGTTAATAAATAAGATCTTCCTCAGCCAAAGACTTATTCCCTAAATGGACTAACAAAATAGATGCAATTCTGAAAAATTCATGAAAAAAAATAATAAAAACAAAACAAAATGTAAAAAGTTAGCCAAGGATAAACAACACTAGAATGAAAACATACAAGTGGGATAAAATAATCATAACAGAATTCTGCAAATCTAGACTGTTTTGGAAAACGAATGAATTATATATGACATTTATTATCAAAGCTTGGCAGTCCCATCACCTAGCCCAGTGTGAAAACAAATTAAACATACATTGGATCTTGATATTTTATATTGACCCTGATTGCTCCAGTTATTGGGATAAATTCAATGAGATTATATTTATAAAATAAAACAAATACATTTACAATACACAAAAAAAAAAAACCATATGGGCAGCCCCTTAGGAACCCATACACATAAAATAAAATATATGAGCTTCTGATTTGATTGTTCTCATTTCACTGGGAATAGCAATTATCTACTGCATGAAATAGGTCATATTTGTTGGCTCATAAAGCCAGCAAGTTTGAACACTTGTTTTGGATTTTGTATGTTTGGCTCACCTTTTTTATCTAGACTTCACTGATACATCTGTTGTTTATCTTTTTGGTGAAGCTCAACCATACCCCATTCTTCTAAGCTTATAAAATCTGATTAGTTATCTTTCCTCTCAGTTGTAAAGCTTTTAGTAAATGCCCATTTGAGTTAAATCATTAAAGTAGAAATGCTTAAATTACACATGGTCACATGTTAATCACAGATAAGAAGAGTTTCAGCAGAGATTAGAAATAATAAAATGAAATATCAGAATTTTACTTCTTAAACAATCACAAAAGTATATCTTCTCTTACCTGAACTGATAATGTAGTATTAACTCCACTGATTTACAGATGTAAGTAATAATGATAGAATATTAACTACACATAAAACATAAGTAATACGTCTTTTATTTTATTTTTTAAATCAAGTCTGGTTTTTAATGCTGTGTTAAATAAAAACATTGATTAAATTAAAAGATTTGAATTAAAATTAGTTATTAATTTAAAAATAATATTTTTGGATTTTCTTATATTTATGTTTGCTATGCTCTCATGATTTGAAAAACATAGTTTATTATCACACTAATATGAAAAATCACATATCAATTGCTGTTTAAAAAAAATTCTTGTCTGCAATTAAAATAATAACAGAATTTTTGAGATAAATATCTATTAGCAGACTTCCTGCTTGAAACTTTTCAGTTGTATAATCTTAATTGGTTAAACTACTTAGTTTTTATAACCCACAATTCCTATGTAAAAAAATATCTATGATGAACCCAGTGTCTAGCCCAGAGTAAGTATTCCATAAGTGGTAATTTTGTTATAAAAAGCATTAAAATAACACATTCAATTGTGTCTAACAGTCAAAGGAGAACACTGGATTTTAATATCTTCAACAGTTCTATATCAGTTACAATGGTGTTGAGACTCATATAACAAATATCCGACAATAGTGGAATTAATTAGGAGCCCATTTCCCCCATGTGATTAGATTTGGAGCTAGGCTTTCCATGATTGGGACAGCCACTTAATAAGGAAGTCTTTAAAGAATACAGTCCATTCTAGATTTCTCCACCAACAATCTAATTAAGCCTGTCTCTGCTTGTTTGTTCATTTTTGTTTTAGTTTTTTACAATAGTAATTTATTAGTTTACTTCTTGGCATTGGTTCATGATCCAGAGAGATAGGTGGGAAGCTTGTAACATTTTTGTCCCTAGGCTTACTAAATGCCATCTTATTTGTCAAGTTTGAATCACTTACTTTAAAAATATGGAAGTCTGTAATATATATGGTCACCTAATCTATGACAAAGAAGGCAAGAATATACAATGGAGCAAAGAAAGTCTCTTCAATAAGTGGTTCTGGGAAAACTGGACAGCTACATGTAAAAGAATGAAATTAGAACACTTCCTAACACCATACACAAAAATAAACTCCAAATGGATTAAAGACCTAAATGTAAAGCCAGACACTATAAAATTCTTAGAGGAAAGCATAGACAGAACACTCTCTGACATAAATCGCAGCAAGATCTTTTTTGACCCACCTCTTAGAGTAATGAAAATAAAAACAAAAATAAACAAATGGGACCTAATTAAACTTAAAAGCTTTTGCACAGGAAAGGAAACCATAAACACGACGAAAAGACAACCCTCAGAATGGGATCAAATATTTGCAAACGAAGCAACTGACAAGGGAGTAATCTCCAAAATATACAAACAGCTCATGCAGCTCAATATCAAAAAAACAAACAACCCAATCAAAAAATGGGCAGAAGATCTAAATAGACATTTCTCCAAAGAAGACATACAGATGGCCAACAAATACATGAAAAGATGCTCAACATCACTAATTATTAGAGAAATGAAAATCAAAACTACAATGAGGTATCACCTCACACCTGTCAGAATGGCTATCATTAAAAAATCTACAAAAAATAAATGCTGGAGAGGGTGTGGAGAAAAGGGAACCCTCTTGCGCTGTTGGTTGGAATGTAAACTGATACAGCCATTATGGAGAACAGTATGGAGGGTCCTTAAAAAACTAAAAATAGAACTCCCATATGACCCAGCAATCCCACTCCTGGACATATACCCTGAGAAAACCATAATTCAAAAAGATGTATAAACCCCAATGTTCATTGCAGCTCAATTTACAATAGCCAGGACATGGAAGCAACCTAAATGTCTATCAACAGAAGAATGGATAAAGAAGATATGGTACATATATACAATGGAATATTACTCAGCCATTAAAAAGAACAAAATAATACCATTTACAGCAACATGGATGGACCTAGAGATTGTCATACTGAGTGAAGTAAGTCAGAAAGAGGAAAACAAATATTGTATAATATTGTTTATATGTGGAATCTAGAAAAATGATACAGATGAACTTATTTGTAAAGCAGAAATAAAGACACTGAGGTAGAGAATGGATGTATGGATATGGGGAGGGAGGGGGATGGATCGAGAGATTGGGATTGACATATATACACTACTATGTGTAAAATGGATAACTAATAAGAACCTACTGTATAGCACAGGGAACTCTACTCAGTGCTCTGTGGTGACCTAAATGGGAAGGAAATCCAAAAAGGGGATATAGCTGATTCACTTTGCTGTACAGCAGAAACTAACACAACATTGTAAAGCAACTATACTCCAATAAAAATTAATTAAATATATATATATGGAAGTCTGCAAAGGTGAATATACAGTATATATATATATATCCCTAGGTTCATATATTCTAGCTATGGGGGACACATCACCATATATGAGGGTGTAAACTTAGTATGTAATTTTATCCTGGAAGACAACATAACAACATTGCTTACAGAATATAGGTACTATTGAGTGAATATTTGTGACCTCCCCCCGCCAAAAAATTAATATGTTGAAAACCTAATGTTTAAGGTGATGGTATTAGGAGATAAAGATTTGGGGCGATGATTAGGTCATGAGGGTGGTGCTTTCATGAATGCTATTAGTGCCGTTATAAGGAGGCCCCAAAGAGCTAGCTCATCCCTTCCACTCCATGAAGATACAGTAACCCAGAAGAGGGCCCTCACCTGACAATGCTGGCATCCCTATCCTCAGACTTCAGCCTCCATAAATGTGAAAAATAAATTTCTAATGTTTAAAGCACCAAGGCTGCGATTTTGTATTATAGCAGTCTAAATGGATTGACAATAGGACATGCTATAAAACTTGGAAATCTCATGATATTAATGCCATTGGCATGTCTGCATTGCCATGGAGGTGGTGTTTTTTGTCCTAAGGTATTTTCCATGTGATACTATGTGATAGTTCATGAATTCTGTAAGCACATGTGTGGAGATGCTGGTGAGGTATGTGGGAGGAAGATTCATACTCCTCCCCAAAGATGTCCACGCCCTACTGCCCAGAACGTGTAAATATCTTTTCCTGTAAGACTAATGGAAGTTTGCAGATGTGATTAAGATTAAGGAACTTGAGGTGGGGTTATTATTCTAGGTTATTTGATATCCTAAAATTGGACAATCGTTCCTGACTAGGTCCCAAAGATGAGATAAAAGAGGGAGTAGAGATTCAAAGTTTGACAGGGGCTTAATCTGTTGTTCCTGGCTTTGAAGATGGAGAGAGGAGCTCTAGAAATGTGTGTGACCTCTAGAAGCTGGGAACAGTCCTAAGGTCACAGCCTGCAAAAAAAAACAGAGATTTCAGTGTGACCACCACAAAGGACAGGATTCTGCCAACAACCTGAATGAGCAAGGAACCCAGCCCTTCTCTAGAGCCTGAAGAAGGAATGGAGCCCTGCTACACCTTGATTTTAACCTGGTGCAGACTAAAGCACTGCTTCACACTTCTGAGCTACAGAACTGTAAGATGGTAAATTTGTGCTGTTTTCAACCACTAGTGTGTTGATAATTTGCTAAAGCTGTAATAGAAAACTAATACCTAAGAGGAAAGGCAAACCACACATAGAGTATGTATTGATTCTTGGAAGGAGAACTTGCTGCCTCCGAGCTAATGGAGGTTGCCAGATAAATAGATGATTTCTTGGGAAATGTCATATTGAGTGTTCAACATCAACCTATTCTCTGGAAGTCTGAGAGTTTAGCAGTGGTAACAACTTGATTAGACTTGGAGAGAGTGATCAGTGCCCACCTGTTAACATGGTCACACTGCTAATGGAAGCTTTGGGAAAGCAAACATTGGAATGACCATAAGAGAGACTGGCTGACATTTACAAAACAGATACACTGTTATTAGACTCACGTCTTCAATTGATGCTTTTTGTTGGGTGTAATATGAGAAACAAATATTTACAATGTTTGTTCTCATAATTTTAGTTGATATTTTCATTTATGTTTTGGTTATGTTGACAAATAAGACAAAACTAAAACAACAAAGGTATATGTCAGATCCTCATGAATTCATCAATGACTTTTTATTGAATTGGACAATAATTTTAAAATACTCAAACATTTCCTCAATTGTTTTTGTGCTATTTAGAATGTAACAAATATAGATGAGACATTTTTATCTTAACCTAATCTAAATTTAGCCTCCATTATTAACATTTTCTTCACCACTTAAGCATAGAAAATCAACTGTAATAACAAATCAAGTCATGATTTGTACCATTTGCTAATTTTCCCCATGGCATTTGCCCATCCTGGCTGATTTCAAGCTACCAATGTGATATCACTGACCATGAAGTTGGGAAGTTATGCTCAGTAACACAACATTTTCTGTCATTTCTGCCAGGTAGGTACAATAGATATATACAATCTCAATCACTTAGGTAATATCAAAATGTAATACATTATTAGAAAGTGATGAATTTGAGTCTTTGTTATTTTAGTTGTGAACATTGTTTATTTAAGATTATATAATTTTATTTTTAATATTGCTTCTATTTTACAACTGCCTCACATAAGTTCTGAAGACTTTCAGCCAAAGTTTGGTTCAGGTGTTAAGACCACTGATGCACACATACACCTAGAGGGTATGGAGGCATTTATTTATTACATAATGAAGCTTTCTGGGAAAAGTAGGGTAGGTTCCCAAGCAGACGTGAAACTGGCTTCAGAGATTAGGGAAAGATTAGCTTCGTTTTTCTGTGATTAGGAATTGGGGATAGGATGACAATTCCCTTACACCATCCAGGGCTTTCATTATTTGAATGTCTTTTCAGTGCCAAAGAAGGGTGCACCCAGACTTTTATTTTAATCAGCTGTGGGGCAGAAGAGGAAGGGTTATGGGTGAGGCTTGAAAACTGTCACCAGTGAAACATCAAAATAATGTCAGACTCTTGACAGGCAGCTTTCTTGGGACATTGTGAGCCAAGTCCAGCATGTGACTCCTTGTGTATAAGTTGACATGCTTCTGCAGATGATCCTAAATCAAGAACATGCTTTGAATCTGCTCAAATATCTTTAAACCTTCTGTCCTACAGGCTGAGTTTCATACTAATTTTTTAACCATGTAAGGTTCTATGAATTATTTCATTCTTTTTGCAACCAAAACGTCAGTTATTTTTGAACATAGACTAAGTTTGCAAGAAAGATCTCAAGAACGTAAATTGACATTTGTGTTCTGGGGTAGAGAAAAGTTTCTAACAGTATCAGAGTCATCATTCAAGAATAGTTTTTGGATTTACATTTGTGATTTACATAAGCCTAGATAAATATATTTTAAAAGTCAAATATAACTTCACTCCTGCTATGGACTAAATGTTTGTGTTTCCCCAAATTTCATATGTTGACATCCTAACTCTCAGTGTGATGACATTAGGAGGTGAGGCCTTTGGGGGGTGATTAGGTCATGAAGGTGGCCCACATGAAAGGGATTGGTGACCTTTTAAAAGAGCACCCAGAGAGCTCCCTGGCCCTTTCTACCAAGTTAGGACACAGTCAGAAGACAGCTGTCTATAAACCAGGAAGCATGCTCTCACCAGACATCGAATATGCCAGTTACTCGATTGTGAGACTTCACATCCCCAAAACTGTGAGGATCATATATTTGTAGTTTAAGTTATCCAGTCTATGACATTTTTATTGTAGTGGCCTGAATGGACAAAAAGAGTTCCTTTGTTTGACTTTAAAACTTTTTAAAGTTTTAATTTAATTTAAGTATTTTAAGCATGGTGTTTGGTTCGTGGATGGTCATCATATAATGTAAATTAAACTTGAATCTGAAAATGCAAATGGTGTACTTCTTATGTGAGAGATATTTAAATTGTATGTCCTTGACTAAGTTTAAATTGACAAAGATTATTCAAATGTGTTTTCCAAAAAGTACTGATTATATCCAACCTCTTTCAACCTGATATTCATGATACATTTAGTTAACTAAACAGTTTAGTAGAGCACAGGTCAGGTGAATGTTGATTTTTTAAAAGGGCAGCATATGATATTAAATACAGCAGATTTGGATTGTGATGATGGAGATCTGAGGACTATGCTTATTGCAATTGATATGTCATCTATTTTAAAGAAAAATAAAGTAGTGAATATATGACAAGCAGGAAGTGTCACAGTATAATGTTTCACTGACAAAGTTCTTTTTATGTAAGATAATATTTATTGCAACTCTAAAGAAACATAAAGAGACTAGAATTTGAAGCATTTAGGAACATGATTTTTTTTTCTAGAGGCTACTGTTTTACACTGAAGTATTTAACAGCTGTCTTCTAAAATTACTAGTTCCTAAAATTATTTTCTTTTAAAGTATTATTCAGAAAATACTTAGAGGCTTATGAGAAATAAGATATTTGGGGGCAAGGGTAAGAACAAAAAACCTTATCAATATTTATTAAAAATAATAAAACTGTGCACACATATTCCTATTCTCAGAAACACAATTTACCACATTCTTCCCCTAATTCTAAAACATATGCCTAGTAATGATCTGTCAAAAAATATTACCATATTCTATTTTTTCCTGATAAATTTATCTTCAACATTGCCAGCAAGAGAATACCTAAGATCTTAATCAATTGTCTTTTAGAGTATCACTGTTAAATGTTTAAAAACCACTTAGTAATTACAACTGTTTTATATTCCCTTTTAAATCATATTTAGATGCAAAGGTTGCTTGTTTCCCATTATTATTAATTATGAGCCAATAATATCCTGAAAATTAATTAAAGTCATATTATTGGCTGAATGTCACTGCAGGCTATAAGTTCACCAGCAATGTAATATGTATATTGCTTTAAAAACTGTTACGCTTATGTTATCGTACTTAGATTCACATTATAGTAGCAATAGCAAGGATTTATGATTATGTCTGGTGATCATTAGTAAATAGTTGGATTTGTGGTCAGAAAAATATATAATAATCTACTTTTCTTTGTTATTTTCAGGTTAATGCCAGCAGAAGTCACATAATATATACCATATATTATACAATATGCATCATTATTCATGAATTACATACAGATAGATTATAGGTAAGATTTGAGCCTTATCAAGTTTGGTAACTTTAAGTTAATTTTTTTACTTTTCAAACTTGCAGTTGAACATTAGAGCACTTGAATACTTTTGTTTCATTAAAATACATGGCAAATATAAAAATACTACTTTAGTAAGTAGACCAATGAATTATGAAATATACAACAATTTTGTGTAAGCTAACCTGCAGGCATCTAAAAACCAATGATATTTACTTGGAAGTTGTTGGAAATTGGGACAATTTAAATAAATCCTGGCATTTTTCCAAGGCTATATGCAAGAAGTCTTTACTTCTGTGGAAAAGCATCTTCCTGCTGCCAATTAAAATTACCAAGTGTGAAGAGTAGCAAGATTATATTTGAATTTATAAAAGTATTCAAATAGATAAGATGAAGTCGTATGTCTTGCATATATGTCTAAATTATTAAGAAATTCAGTATATAAATGCAGAGGCATGAGAAACACTTTTTCCTGTGAGAAGAAACTCGCTGTCTTAATATTTGCTTCATTTAAGTTCTCCTAGATTAAAGGACAGTTTTTAATCAACGATATATAAACGTGTAATCAAATCTCCTTTAACTCCCCATGTACCTCAGGTAATTCCAAGTGATTTAATCAATATTTGGCTGGGTGACAGGTTTTTGCCTCAATGAACCATATGGCGTTATTAGTATCTATAAATAGACAATGGAATAATAAAAGTTCTATGTGGAGCACCAGTCTTTCAAATTCTAACTTTATGATTGCTGACTTTGAAGAGAAATTATTAAAAGTAACATTTTGTTTTAAAACTCACTATAAAAAAGTGAGTTTTTTTATATAGTATGCCAGTTTTAAAAGTGTTTATAAGCCATCACAATACAAAGTGTGAAAGATTTAATCCTGTATGGGTATAATCACATTTGTAATATAAAAAATTTATCCCAACAGTCTGAAATCATATATATATATGTGTATATATATATATGTGTGTGTGTGTGTGTGTGTATATATATATATATATGACCTTGGTGTTTTCTTAATGCACTTAAAAATTTTAATAATCAACTATTTTTAGAAGTATGCATCAGAAATTAGGACATTTGCTGTTAGCATACTACCTTGGTATGGAGAGCAAGAACCCTAAGGAAATTATTAGGGCATACAGACACATAAAGGGTTTACCTTCTCACTCATGGTTCCTGCCACAGCAGTAGGCCCTGGAATCCAGGTGCAAAAGTATTTTTGGAAAATATTCCCTCATGTATGTGACCTAATTTATAAGTATGAACTGTTCACTAAAAGACAGTATGTGATTTATTTTTCCCCTTAAGCAAAATGTCCCTTAAATTTTTTATAAATTTTAAATTTCCACAAATATAAGCCCATGTCCTAGAGCACAATCATCATTCTAAATTTTTCCACAAATCAAATTTAATAAATCATATTTTCTTTTCCCACCAAACTGGAAGAAATTGGAGACGTGAATAACTTGCTTTTCTCTCTGGTGATCTTTGAAAGTAAAATGAGGTGAAGAAAGTGTTCTCTGCTCTTTTTCTGGAATTGAAATGTCTTCTATGTGAAACTTATATTCCATTTCAACATGAATTTTATTTACTATCTAAACTCTTTATTTGAAGAGAACTTTACAACAACTAGTTTGTTTTTAACACGAAGACACCGTAATTCTTATCAAGTGTTTTAAGATTTGTGGTGGTTATGTGAAGGACTTCCATATTGCACTTGCAGATAATTGATGTTGCCAGATACAAAGGGTGCCTAAGACCTAAGGATCTGGCTTAACCTAAGATGATCCATTAGAAAATGGAATTTATAAACCAGAAAGATCTCATTTGTTGTACCATATTTAATTAAATTGATGCATGTGTGATGCTTTAAACACTGAAAATACAGAGATTTTGAAAGAATGTACTTATGACATTTAGTTATAAAGCCTAAATCACTCACACACTCTAAAATGTTAGTAATCACTTTAACACATTGAGATACTGAGTTCTAGTATTTAATAAAGTGTAATTTTGCTTTAATACAGTACAATCTTATTTAATTAGAGCTCTCAAACCCTTTGAGGAGAGATTTTCCATTCTCCTCTATTTATTTACTAAGGAATATTAAATAGTAATGAACCTTTTCTTGTTAAGATTTAATTCATTTGCCTTTATGAAATGACACTATTACCATGTACCATTCTTTACATGATCATTTGTGTGTGCAGACTAATCATGGTTTTCTGAGCAAATGACTGTCTGAAAAAAGTCTTGAAACATGTTGCAAGTTATGTGTGTTGATAATCTCTTATGGTGATCTGCCGGATTTTTTATACTACATATTCCCCACCTTTGAACTTTTTTGTTTTGATTAGCTTTTACTACGTATCTAATAAATACTTTTAAGAAAGCTTTGTGTGTGGTATGGTATAGCTACATAATTCCTCATATCTGAGAATGATTTTCTGTTGCTTAAATTCATGAAAGAAAAAAATGTCCTAATTATGTATTCTTGGGTTTAGTAATTTTCCTTGTACTCTACGGAAGTTACTCCAATTGTCTTCTTGCACTTAATATAGTAGAGGAAAAAACCTACATCATACTATTTATTTTCTTTTAAGTAACTTTTTAATTATTCTACCAGAATACTTAAAGGACTATATTTCCAGCTTTAATTAATATAATTCATTTTTTAAAAAGGTAAAAAAATTATTCTCATGAGAAACTACAATGTTCTGTCTTACTTTCCCATTCTAAGACTTCTCACAGGCAAATATTTTTGAATTACTTCCTTTAGTCTTTTTTGTTGTTGTTACCTCCCTAATTCTACATAGCATGATTACAATACTAGGTGTTGATGAATAGATATAAGGCATTATTTGCTGACTACCCTTAAGGGATATAATAATTTAGATTCTTACCTACACCTTCCTGTCAACAATTCAAATTTTTTGATATGTGATTAAGTTCTGGTGATGATTGTTGCATTTTAAAATAATATGACATCAAGAACTTTGAAGGGTCTAAGATTTCAGTTTACTTGTGAATTCATAAAATCACTAGCAACAAATTTATAGATAACTTTGCCAGAGACGAAGGAAAATGTATTGGTCAATGTAATAACAGTAGCCCCAGACACATTATTCTTGTCCATTCCCTGAGCCCCAATTCCTACAGCACAACACAATGAAGGCCAGATGATGCTTTCACATGCAGTGGAGGTGCATTATAGATGAACCCTGACATTAGGAAGCCCCATCTTGTGTAAGGGGCTACTAGCAAACCTGCCAATCTTTATTCCTGTGAGAGTTATTATCTTATTATACTAGATAGTTAAATCTGCTCAGAGGGAGACATTCTCTGTCTTCTAAGGTTGCTTACTATACAATCTTGAAAAGATTATCCAGAGCAAAAATGATGTTAATGCCTTTTTTCAGAAGATATGCAAAACACTCAAGAAGAATTTTCTCCTTACATATAATTAAAAGTCTAACCTATGGGACGCAGCAAAAGCAGTGCTAAGAGGGAAGTTTATAGCAATACAAGCCTACCTCAAGAAACAGGAAACATCTCGAATAAACAACCTAACCTTGCACCTAAAGCAATTAGAGAAAGAAGAGCAAAGAAACCCCAAAGCTAGCAGAAGGAAAGAAATCATAAAGATCAGATCAGAAATAAATGAAAAAGAAATGAAGGAGACAATAGCAAAGATCAATAAAACTAAAAGCTGGTTCTTTGAGAAGATAAACAAAATTGATAAACCATTAGCCAGACTCATCAAGAGAAACAGGGAGAAGACTCAAATCAATAGAATTAGAAATGAAAAAGGAGAAGTAACCACTGACACTGCAGAAATACAAACGATCATGAGAGGTTACTACAAGCAACTCTGGAAGAAATGGACAGATTCTTAGAAATGCACAACCTGCCGAGACTGAACCAGGAAGAAATAGAAAATATGAACAGACCAATCACAAGCACTGAAGTTGAAACTGTGATTAAAAATCTTCCAACAAACAAAAGCCCAGGACCAGATGGCTTCACAGGAGAATTCTATCAAACATTTAGAGAAGAGCTATCACCTATCCCTCTCAAACTCTTCCAAAATATTGCAGAGGGAGGAACACTCCCAAACTCATTCTATGAGGCCACCATCACCCTGATACCAAAACCAGACAAAGATGTCACAAAGAAAGAAAACTACAGGCCAATATCACTGATGAACATAGATGCAAAAATCCTCAAAAAATACTAGCAAACAGAATCCAACAGCACATTAAAAGGATTATAAACCATGATCAAGTGGGGTTTATTCCAGGAATGCAAGGATTCTTCAATATACGCAAATCAATCAACGTGATACATCATATTAACAAATTGAAGGAGAAAAACCATATGATCATCTCAATAGATGCAGAGAAAGCTTTCGGCAAAATTCAACACCCATTTATGATAAAAGCCCTGCAGAAAGTAGGCATAGAGGGAACTTTCCTCAACATAATAAAGGCCATACACGACAAACCCACAGCCAACATTGTCCTCAATGGTAAAAAACTGAAACCATTTCCACGAAGATCAGGAACAAGACAAGGTTGCCCACTCTCACCACTATTATTCAACATAGTTTTGGAAGTGTTAGCCACAGCAATCAGAGAAGACAAAGAAATAAAAGGAATCCAAATCGGAAAAGAAGAAGTAAAGCTGTCACTGTTTGCAGATGACATGATACTATACATAGAGAATCCTAAAACTGCCACCAGAACACTACTAGGGCTAATCAATGAATTTGGTAAAGTAGCAGGATACAAAATTAATGCACAGAAATCTCTTGCATTCCTATATACTAATGATGAAAAATCTGAAAGTGAAATTAAGAAAACAGTCCCGTTTACCATTGCAACAAAAAGAATAAAATATCTAGGAATAAACCTACCTAAGGAGACAAAAGACCTGTATGCAGAAAATTATAGGACACTGATGAAAGAAATTAAAGATGATACAAATAGATGGAGAGATATACCATGTTCTTGGATTGGAAGAATCAACATTGTGAAAATGACTCTACTACCCAAAGCAATCTACAGATTCCATGCAATCCCTATCAAACTACCACTGGCATTTTTCACAGAACTAGAACAAAAAATTTCACAATTTGTATGGAGACACAAAAGACCCCGAATAGCCAAAGCAATCTTGAGAACGAAAAATGGAGCTGGAGGAATCAGGCTCCCTGACTTCAGACTATATTACAAAGCTACAGTAATCAAGACAGTTTGGTACTGGCACAAAAACAGAAATATAGATCAATGGAACAGGATAGAAAGCCCAGAGATAAACCCACACACATATGGTCACCTTATCTTTGATAAAGGAGGCAAGCATATACAGTGGAGAAAAGACAGCCTCTTCAATAAGTGGTGCTGGGAAAATTGGACAGGTACATGTAAAAGTATGAAATTAGAACACTCCCTGACACCATACACAAAAATAAACTCAAAATGGATTAAAGACCTAAGTGTAAAGCCAGACACTATCAAACTCTTAGAGGAAAATATAGGCAGAACACTCTATGACATACATCACAGCAAGATCCTTTTTGACCCAGCTTCCAGAGAAATGGAAATAAAAACAAACAAATGGGACCTAATGAAACTTAAAAGCTTTTGCACAGCAAAGGAAACCATAAACAAGACCAAAAGACAACCCTCAGAATGGGAGAAAATATTTGCAAATGAAGCAACTGACAAAGGATTAATCTCCAAGATTTACAAGCAGCTCATGCAGCTCAATAACAAAAAAACGAACAACCCAATCCAAAAATGGGCAGAAGACCTAAATAGACATTTCTCCAAAGAAGATATACAGATGGCCAACAGACACATGAAAGAATGCTCAACATCACTAATCATTAGAGAAATGCAAATCAAAACTACAATGAGGTATCATCTCACACCGGTCAGAATGGCCATCATCAAAAAATCTACAAACACTAAATGCTGGAGAGGGTGTGGAGAAAAGGGAACACTCTTGCACTGTTGGTGGGAATGTAAATTGATACAGCCACTATGGAGAACAGTATGGAGGTTCCTGAAAAAACTAAAAATAGAACTACCATACAACCCAGCAATCCCACTACTGGGCATATACCCTGAGAAAACCATAATTCAAAAAGAGTCATGTACCAGAATGTTCATTGCAGCTCTATTTACAATAGCCAGGACATGGAAGCAACCTAAATGTCCATCGACAGATGAATGGATAAAGAAGATGTGGCACATATATACAATGGAATATTACTCAGCCATAAAAAGAAATGAAATGGAGGTATTTGTAATGAGGTGGATGGAGTTAGAGTCTGTCATACAGAGTGAAGTAAGTCAGAAAGAGAAAAACAAATACAGTATGCTAACACATATATACGGAATCTAAGGGAAAAAAAAAAAAAGGCCATGAAGAACCTAGTGGCAAGACGGGAATAAAGACACAGACCTACTAGAGAATGGACTTGAGGATATGGGGAGGGGGATGGGTGAGATGTGACAGGGTGAGAGAGTGGCATGGACATATATACACTACCAAATGTAAAATAGATAGCTAATGGGAAGCAGCCACATAGCACAGGGAGATCAGCTTGGTGCTTTGTGACCACCTAGAGGGGTGGGATGGGGAGGGTGGGAGGGAGGGAGATGCAAGAGGGAAGAGATATGGGAACATATGTATATGTATAACTGATTCTCTTTGTTTTAAAGCAGAAACTAACACACCATTGTAAAGCAATTATACTTCTATAAAGATGCTTAAAAAAAAAAAAAAAGTCTATTTCTTTGCAAATGGCTTTAAACATCTCCTGATTAGCACCATTAGATCAAGCAACTAGCACATTTATACATCTCTCCACCACTCTCTCTCTCTTTTCTTTCTCATGTGCTCTCTTGCTTTTTTTTTTCCTGCCATATTATAAAGATTTATGTTATTTACACTTTATCCCTCAATTATATTTGTGTGCTATTTTGGTTAACAATTCCAGAAAATTTTGAGATAATAAACTAAACATTTAGCTTGTCTCCATTTCCTTGCAAGACCCCGTTAGAAAGATAGAACTAAATGCCTTACTAGTTAAGAAGGTTCAAAGTTATTTTCAAGAGAAAATGTAAATGAAACCCTGTTGACAGCTCAAATAGAAACAAGTCATCAGCAACCAAGAATATATGGAATTTGCAACTGAAGAAAAAGCAAGAAGCATGACAACAATCTAAAGTTCTAAAATCCTGGGCAGGAATGGAATGAGACCAAACAGTGGAATTACATGAAATGTCTTATATACAGCAATTATACCCCTCACTGTCCCTAATGCCCTCCCTCAAACACCTCCTCCATTGTTATTCAAACTGAATAAGAAGCACAACTTCTACTATACTGATTAAAGGGAAACAAAATTTTAAGGCTATTTTTTAAATAAAAGACAAATAAATGACTCTGGAGACCTTAGGACTTTAGGGTACAATTTATTGGAAAGGAAAGGAAGACTGTACTTCCTTTCCTGGCATTCCAGGAAAAAATGGATTTATTTCATTAACCTTTCCTGAAAGACCTTTAAAATACATATTACCCTTTTTTGTAATTAGGCTTAATTTTACATGCTTAATTTTTTACAAGCTCAAAAAAATTTCCTCCATTATTTATTTGACTAAAGATCCTGTTCATTTTTTCTAATGTACATGTTAAGTAAACATTACTGTCTAACATCTATTTCACATACCCTATCTCTAGTTCTTTATTTTCCCAAAAGTAGGATCGCTTCTCAGATTTTCCCTCCACATTGCTACATTGTTTTGCACTGTAAATTCTCTTCTATATTGTTTACAGTATTATTTTACTTTTGCTCTTTTTGTTTTTTATGCAATATTTTTTGCATCCTATTCATTTCTATTTTTATCTTGTTCTGTTGCCTTTTTTTTTTCAATCTATTCTGTATTTTCTGGAAGTCTTCCTTACAAAAATTTTTCCCTAGTTTTTATAAAGCACATTTTCAAAGTGAGTCTTCTGAATCTTCAAGTTTGTTATTTATTTGTGTTTATCCATAATATTGCTTTATTTCTTTCTCTCTGTCCCTCCATCCCTCCATCACTTTGTCCCTCTATTCCTCCCTCCCTTCCCTCCTTACACCTTTCTTTGTTCCCTTTTTTAATTCTTTAATTTATCCTGACATGAGAAGCTTCTGTCTGGATCAGGGTTTTAAGGGGCATTGAAGTTCAGGTTATTCTTTGTCTTTAGGATTATGTCAATCTCTTCCTCAACACCTATAGCTGGAGTGCAGGGTAACTGCATCACTCTTTGCCCACTTTTGTGTGTTACACTGTTTTATCTGAAGGGCCTGAAGGGACTTGAGATAAGATTATACTCAGTCTCCAGGTGAAGCACATGAAAACTGGACCCCTAAGTGCCTTCTGCTAGCAGGACTGTTACATCTCTGCCTCCAGAGCCTGTGGGCATTTTACATCTCAAGAGGAAAGCTCAACTACCAAAACATTTTATTTTTGCCCAGTGGTTTTTCTGGAAACTTCAATAAATAGCATCAGTTTTCTAGCTGGTAAAGATTCTTGCTGTATTAGGAAAAGTAAACATGTTGAAGGACAAATGATCTTCCTCACTCTAGGCAGCATGATCAAGAATAGGCCTATGATTGTGCTTATCAATTTCATTTCCTCAGCTTGGGTGGGTCTTGGAATTTCATCTTAATTTCATCTGGTGGAATTTTTTAATAGTTTACCTGAGTATTTTCATGTAAGATGTAAACCAATCCATACAAGGTGTTTGTTATCAAATATCATTTTAAAACAGAAATTTTTGACAATCAATTGAGTAATATAATCTAGAAATGAATCTGCCAAAATAACCAAATATATAAACCCTTTGACTAGCACATTATCTTCCCAGGGTAATGTGGATGCAGAAAAGTTAGGATGACTAAAACAAAGAGCATTACTCACCAGCCCAGTTCTACAAGGGTTCAGTCATAACCCACTGCAGTTACTGACTGATGGTTATACTCTGAGACGAATTTAGGGCAAAAACAAGACGAGGCACTCTGTACTTTGGATGCACATGAATAGGCAGACCTCATAGACAGTTAGATATGTAACTCAGGAAGAATTTTAATGACCTCTGATTCTTGCATCTTCCCATATATAGAAAACTACATCTGTTCTTTATGATTAGCAGTAATCTTTTTCTTTTGTCACAAGCATTTGAAATTATGTACCAAAATGTATCCTTGACTGCAAGTATTTCCTAGCCAAAAATTATACGTAAACTGGCTTCTCCCTTACCTCTTCAGAGCAGTTTTCTCAGAGGTAACTGAGAGACTGTCTCTCAGGCTTTAGTCCTCAGTAAGACCCCGAATAAAACTTAAACTCACAACTCTTATGTTGTGTGCCCTTTTTCTTAAGTCGACAGTAATATACATTGGAATCTAAATGAAAATCCGAAAATTAGTCATGAGAACTGCAGAACCCTCAGCAGATAACAGTTCCAACCAAATCCCTTCACTAAGGGACTTAGCCAAACTCTAGCATGGCTTCTACAAGCTTAAATCCATATTCCTAAAATAATCCAGACCCCCTAACTTGAGTGCCTGAAAATGTTCGAGGTCTCAAGGAGAATTTACTATTTGTTCCAGCCAAAACCTGGTGATAAGCAGGCCCCTGAGCTCCCTTAGAGCAGTTAATTTAGATGGCAATTACAAATCCTTTGACCTTTGAAATGTAAAGTCATCACCCAGAACTGTTTCCTCAATGACCTAAGAGTTGTCTCTTTGAAATGGAAACATTCAGGAGATAATTCTCACTCATAGCCCTGTAAGAGGATAAGGGCCTAACTGAGGGATGTCCTGCTCCAACTTGTACCACTGCAAGTTTGTTTCTCCTCCAGATAAGTGCCAGTTAGCAAACCTGGATGGCCCGTCACATGGACCAAACCCCTCTATTCACCATTGGTGTCTTTCTCTTAGCACACCCTAACCTTTAAAAACTTTCCTGTCTTTTGTTTTGGTGAAGCTGAGTTCAGTTCACACTGGACTTTCTCCCCTATTGCAATGGTTATTACTGAATAAAATCTGTCCTTATTGCTGTAACTCGTGTCCAGCTTTATTTTTCTTTGACACTGAACTTAAATTTAATTACAGTGGTGACTTAAAGAAAAACACACAACATGAGTTGAGAGTTTAAGTTTTATTCAGGGTCTGACTGAGGACTATATCCCAGGAAACAGCCACTCAGTAGCTCTGTGGAAACTGCTCCAAAGAGGTAGGGGAGGAACCAGTTTATAAATGATTTTTGTCTGGGAAATACAGGCAATCAAACACACATCTTGGTAAAAGATTACTGCTATTCACAAGGAACAAATATCTCAAGTTAATGATTTTAATGTTCTCTATGTATGGGAAAAGACATAAGACTCTTGGTTCATTAAAATTCTTCCTGAGATATACATCTAACTATCTAAGGGGCTTGCTTGTCTAAAGCACAGAGTATCTCATCCTGCTATCATCTTAATTTTCTCTGTCCAAAGCACTGAGTGCCTCATTCTGTCATCTTCTTAATTTCCTCTCAGAGTACACTGTCCATCAGCAACTGCAGTGGGTTACAACTTAATCCTTGTGGAAATGGGTGGTGAGCAATGCCCTTTGTTCTTCTTATACAACAGAAAAAAATGATCTTGGTAAAGTGACTACATTATAGGTATATATCAGTAAGTATACATTATGAAAAAAGGTCAAGAGATACACTGACTACATTTTTTAACTGCTTCCCTTTTACTTAAGAATTGCAGTCATGACTTTCTCTAGATCTTTTCCTTCAGTATGTTAAGTAAGCTTGGTGTCATAGTTTTAGATATGAAAATAAACCTTAACTTCTATTTTGGTTACACAAACCAAAAATATCTTGGTCAAATACAACAGCCATAAGTTTACAATTTATTTCTCATGTTGGAAAGTTACAGATAGACTGACCCAATTTTTTGATCTACTTAGTCAGTTCTGAAGTTCTAGGATGCTCTAGTGTGTTCTTTTAAATCTTCTGCTAGTGATTGGTACACCTGAATTATAAAAGTTGAAATATTAGGTATAATTTGCCCTGCTTCTTCTTTATCCTTAATCAGCCAAAAAGGGATAACGTTATGGAGTTACAGACATTAAACAAGACCACCAATGCAAACATGTAGAACAGATACAGTGAAATGTGGCAGTTCTGGCTTGGAAAGACAGTGGAATAGCCTTTTGCCTCAAAATCAAAGGATCAAATATGCACATACACACACACATGAACGTGCATACAAGACTTCACCTTTCCTCCCCTATTTTCTTTATTGTATGTCAAGCTTATTGTAATTGCATTATTTCAGATTTATTTCCTAGTTACTATGTTCATCTTTAAATACTTATAGTAAAAGCTCCCCATCTAAAGCAACATCTAAATGTGGGGAAACATTTATAAAGTAGAAGAGCACTCAGAAATTGGAAAAAGTATAATGTAAAAAAATTTGGAAAATCTAACATTTTTTCTTAGGCTGAAGTATAGAGATAGAAGATGGGAAGTAATCATATCTCCTACAAGCCTTAACAATTGCAAAATAATTGGAAGTTTGTTCCCCATCAAGAAGTTAGGTTAAAATAGGTTAAAATAGGTTAAAATATGTTAAGCAAAGAAATGGACACAATCTAGTTATTCTATATCTTAAAACGCAATAAAGATGTTTTCGGGACTATCTTGTGAGTTACAGGTTTAAAGTGTATGTAGAACATAGACTTAAATGTATAAACTGTCTTCTGTCACAAGTAAATGGCAAACACTGTCACCACCATTTTTAAAAAAGGGCTTTTTAGAATTATATATTACATATATTTGTGTCTAGTGCTAGGAACAGGAGAGACATACATGGAGAGGAAATTATTACTATAAATTTTTACACATTAACCTATTTTAAATTCTTCATTGAATGATTTTTATAGAAATGTGCTTGGGCATTATCTAACTCCTCCAGTTGTTATGGTGATTGAAAGTTCCAATTTGTGGATTTCTATAAGGCTGTTAAACACTAAATAAAGAAACCAAATCTTATACTATGGTAGTAATTCAAATAAACCACAGCTCCATTTAGAAATTTGTTCCTATTAATATTTTAATTGTTTTATTATCATAATATTAGGAACATTCACATGTGGTGATTCTGCTTCTATGCCTTATAATTAATGGTAAATAATAGAGAAACTTGTAATCTTTTATACCTTCTCACTTTGGACAACTTTAGTAGCATCTTTGGTATTTTTATCATTTCCATGGTGCTGTACAAAAATGTATCAGTGAATTTGCATTAGTTGGTTACTGATAAAAAATCCTATATTAATAACAATGATGAAAATAGTACTTTTTAAAGTAAAATAACATACATTTATATTTTTTGAATCTAATACATCTGTGCTAAATTAGTAAGCTCATTCCTTTCCTTTTTCATTACTTCTAATAAACATCCCAACAGGGAGACTGAGTGCACGGTGCTTTGCATATTTATCAGGTTCTTTTTCAGAGTCACTTTTAAGACTTTCTTTTACCCACCATGCTTTTCACTCAGGTTAGGATACCATTCAACATATATAGACTGCTGGGAGAAAGATGTGGAGAATGTGTGGTAGTCATGATTGGAGTCTCTTTACTTTGGGAAAGTAAGGCAGTAGAAGAAAGAGAAATCTGAAGGTTAAAGTCATAAACAAGGACTGTGCATATTAATTATATACCTAGAGGTAGGTTTCTGTTCTATTGAATAGCTCAGTTTATGGAATAGCAATATAAGAACTCTTGAAATATTATGTTAGCTCAAGCCACACAAGTTGTTTTACCGTAGCTTATATAGTTAGGTCTCAGTTTCAGTTCATTTCAATGCAGACAAAAAAAAAAAAAAAAAAAAAGCTGAATTTGTTTCACTCTCATCTACATGATTCAGTGGTATTTAACCTTCAAAATGATTGATAGTGACCTAGTTTGAAAGAATAGTGGAAGGCTAAAGACGCTTTTTATGAAAAATTAGCCATTCCAAAGTTCTCCAGTATAGCTGCAACACAGGAAGCTAGGTCATCCTCAAGAGAGAATGAAAGAAAAATTTGCTGTACTTGTACTGTAAGACCAAAAGAGCTGCCATCTGCAGAGTCAGGCACTGGAGTGTAATGACTCAGTTTAATGCTGGGCAACTAAGAGAACATCTCAAACATCTAGAGGCATCTCATTCTATTGACAGAAGCAGCATTGGAGAGCATAAATATCACTGAATGAAGCACGCTGCTGACCCTCTCTTGATGTCCCGTGTTGCTATTTTTAGGGCAAAGTCCTTTGGTACCCTTTTGGCTTTTCCGTGTCAGACAATGAAGGGTATATGGGACTTAGGATTGAATTTAACAAACTTTATAGCACTGTCTAATATAGCATTGTCTCTTTCTCAGAGAACATAATTAGCTGTTTGGTTTTTTTTTTTTAAGGAGATGGAATAACAAGAAAATATGCTTTGTTTTTTCTCCTAATTTTCTTCTCTTGACTTTCTAAACAGTAGAGCATTTTTCCTGCCTTAACCAAAGCAGGAAATCATTGAGTGTGTTGCAAAGAGGACAGCAGGTGTTTTTCATGGGAAATAAAGGTAAAGAAATGGAGAAGGTGGCTAGGTTAGACTGGAATGGGAAAAAGTTGAAGTAACCCCTCCTGCCTGCCCCTCAGGCTTTAAATTCAAGAATCAAGAGGAAACCTGTTATCCTGGAAACAAGTGCTGTTACATAAGCCTAGGACCTGCTGCTTCCATTAGGCCAGCTCTGTCCACAACTAAACCTCCAGCTGCAGCTCATCCTAGCTCAGGGCATCTCCCCCTCCATTACTGAAGGACCTGGCTGAGAGCAGATTCCCTGTGTGTGCTTTATAAATAGAGACTACAGTGTTTGTTCTAAAATTCCCATTGCCCTCCGATGGCAAATATTGTCTGTAACCTTTTAAGCCTTTGATATTCCTCTCAGAGTTATAAATTTTTCCTCTGAGCTATAAATTTATTTTCAGATATTGCAAAACAACAATATATCAAAACAAAATCTCTCTTTAAAACAAAACAAAATAGGGCAATATTGCACAAAAAAACCCAGAAAACACCTCATGAAATTCATCAGTCCAAAGGGAATGAATGTCAGAAAGACTTGGGCCAACACAGCTGCTGGATGTGGGAGTACTATCCTGACATCCTCCCTCCTGTCTTGTGCCTCCTTTGAATTTCATCACACTTTCTTCCATCTTCCTCACTTCCTCTTCTTTCAAATAACCTTGAAATAAATTTCAACTTATCAGTATTTAAAATTCATCTTGATTTTTTTCTGGTAAGTGAAACATATTTTAAAATAGAAATCAATAATATCAGCAATAGCAATATTTTCAGTAAAGATCACACATATCTACATAGATAAAAATTGTGAAAATATTCACTTGTTATGAGTACAAATGTCATAGTACTGTAAAATTCACCACAATTTTATATTAATGAGCATTCACGCTATAAAATAGGTACCTCATTAAGTTGGATACATCATCATTATAAAGGCTAGTAATATATATTTGCACTTCATTAAAAAAAGCTGTGAGCCTTGTATTTTAGTTTAGATGCTTGAAATTTGATCAGTCACACAGTAAGCTACAGATTGAATAATTGCAATAATAGATATTTCTGAAGGATCATGGTTTTTCTATGATAATTTGCTGTATTTGGCAAAAAAAAAAAAATCACTCAGGTGTCCAGTATAGGGAGTAAACTTCTCAGGGGGTACGAAGCTTTTAATCAAAACAAGTGTTACTGGCACTTTCGAGTCAGGCCCCAGCAAGGGTCCTCCTGCCCAGTGTAGCTTGCACCAATAGAGGGTGACCTAGTTTGGTTCAGAAGCTAAGGAAAGCTTTATTCTTTGATCAAAGAACGAAGAGATGCAAGCTCGCACTCTGGAGCCCACACTCTCTCAACAGGCAGTGGGCGGGGCTGCTTTGTAGGTATTTGGCGCGTAAGGAGGGGTAGGGGCGGAGCTCTCTCGGGGCAGGCGCAGCTATGCTGCGCAGGCTCCCTTTCCGCAGTGTCTGGCGGGGCGTCTCTGCGCGCAGTCTGCTGCCGCCATTTTGAATTGAGTGTCCCGGAGCTGAGGTGTCCGGCGTGGCCCTTTGGCACTAGGAACTCTGGTCTAAAGTGCCAGGTGCAAGGCTTCTGCACGCAGCATCCTATGAGCGAGTGAGGCAGTGAGCCCAAAGGAAAAAAAATAAGGTTAGATTTTATTTTATTACCCAGATTCTGTTTTCATTTCCTGGGAAATGTTAATGGGCTTTGCCTATGACGATGTTCCAAAGGGAGTGTTTCACCATAGGGAAAGGGTTGGATTACTGGAGGAGCTGGTGTTAGTGGAATTGGGTTTGGTCCACAAACCAATTAGCCCCTATCCATCATGGTCCAGCTCTGAACAGAGGAACCACATTTCCTGGAGTAGAGGCTTTCATCCCCCACTGACGGAATGCTCTCAGTTGCCCGTTCATGCACTCTGCTTTGTCTTGAACAAAGGTTAGTCAGGCTTCTCCCCTCTCTGCAAGTTCCTGAATTTTAACTTTCCCCAAGTCTGAGCAAGAGCTGAAAGCTCATCCTGGGAACTGGCTGACCACAGGGAGACACTGTTCCCGTCAGACTCCACCCATCATTTCCCCCTGCTTGCGCAACTTTCCCTTATAAGTTTTTTGCTGATCTTCGTTACCCCTCCTCTCATCTGCGTAGGGAGATGCAGAGTTCTTGTAGTCGTGTTGCTCTGGGCACTTCGGATTGAAGTACTGGTCGCGGCATCTCTGCACATGGTACGCCATTGCCATCTTGAAATGAGGTGTCATACGCAGAGCTTCTGCACATGGCCCGCCAGCTTAGGGTGTCGGTCTGTGCTGCAAACTCTAATCCAATGTGTTAGGTGCAAGGTTTCTTCACATGGCTCCCTATGGGCAAGTGAAACTAGACTAAGCCCAAAAGAAGAGGTTAGACCTCATCTTACCACCTAAATTCCATCTTATTTTTCCTGGAGACTCCAGGGGTGTTTGCTGGTGACACAAGGAGGTTAAAGAAATTTTCTGAGTTGAAGTTGTGAGTGATTTGAGACAATAGAGAAGTATTTATAAAACAATTTGTGTATAAAGGTAACAGTAGTGGCAGTTTTTCAAACGAAGGGGATGTGGAGAAGAACATAGCGGTGAGAGTATAGGATGCGTAACTGAGAGGCTTGAATTTTTAAAGCTGGCACAGAGAGTTATTAAGCAGGATAAAGCACACCCTGGTGCTTCAAGTTGAGGGTCGGCCTATTCTGATTAAGTTAGATGCTCTCTTCCACATATATGGCAATAATTAAAGAGTTTGGTAATACATAGTAGTGCCTGCCTCAGTATATAATAAAACATTATTTGGGTAATACAAAACCAATTGTTAATGTCTTTTCTATAATGTCTGAGCTTTTTTTCCATAATAAGTATTAGTTTTTAAAGTAAAACAAACCAAAAAAAGGCAAACATTTATAATTGACTAAATGGAACAAAATATTACCCTAGAAGCATGTTTCAACACTGTTTCATTGTCATATTTTAGAAATTCTAAATTTGGCCACCATGATTGCAGGTTGTAGTTAATAGCAGTAACTGAGAAAGCTTCTGAATCAGTGGTCAATTATTATAGAGTAATTTTGTGACAGTAAGTAGGAAAATATTCTCAGAAGCAATGTAAAAATATGTACATCTGTGTTTTTATATACACTTTCCAAATAAAGTGACTTTGAAGAGTAACTTTGTGTACTTATCAGTGAACCTATCATACTCAAACGTCTTTAATGTATTGGAAGGTAAAAACAAGACAAGTTTTATATGTAATAAAGAAAAAAAAAGCAGAGACCTTGGTATAACTTCTGAATTGAACAATAATAAACTTAGAAAAATTATTTTACATTATTTATACCAAGAGTGGAAATCTTGGGAGTAATTATTCCCAGATGTAGATAATAATTTTGCAAAAAATCTAAGAACATATAAAAGCATTATTATATTTATTGATTTCTTAACTCTGTTTTTAATTTTATGGCAAGAGAATTCTCCATCCTTTTCTATAAACAAATTGGGTTTTAATTTTTGGTTTAATTTGCATGTTGCTATCTACCAGTGAGGTTGAGCATCTGTTTGTATATTGTTTAGCTCTTCTGCTTTCTCTTTCCATCAATTCCCTATACATATTCTTTGCTCAAATTTTTACCTTTTTTTTTTTTTTTTTTGGCCGTGCCACATGGCTTGTGGGATCTTAGTTCCCTGGTCAAGTATTGAACCCGGGCCATGTCAGTAAAAGTGAGTCCTAACCACTGGACCACCAGGGAATTCCCATTCTCAAACTTTTGTTGGATTCACATTTACTTCTTATTGATTCCAAGGTCTTAGTATATATTAGGTAGTAATCCCTTGCCAATATTAGACATTGCAAATAGCTTCTCTCAGTTTGTGACCAATATGCTTGCTTTGTCTATGACTATCAATGGAATTTGAAAAAATCAATCTTCAATCACTGGTTTATGAAGCCATTTTAATGATACAGAAATATTAAAACAGTAATTAAAATGAGATTTAAATTTACACATTTTGTTGGTAAAAATTTTAAAATACAATACAATCAAGTGTTGGTGAGGATAAGTGAAAACAAGAAGACTTTTGCATTTAGCATTGGACTTTACACTTGCTCAGCCATTCTGGAAATATTCTGGTAATTTTTATTGAAATTAAATGTGCACATATTCTATGACTAGAGAATGGTTGTGAGTACTTATTTTGTACTTATTTGAGTCCTTATTGTCATGCAAGTGCTGACAAAGAGACTGGCATGTGGATATTTATATGATATTAGTTGTAGCATTCTAGGTATTTATCAATAAGAAAATGAATGAGTGTAATGTACACATAAGATGGGTTACTATGGAGGACTCAGAAGCAGTATGCTATATTTAAATATAGAAAAAAGATACGCTTAAAAACACACACTTAGGTTGCTTCCATGTCCTGGCTATTGTAAATAGAGCTGCAATGAACATTGTGGTACATGACTCTTTTTGAATTATGGTTTTCTCAGGGTATATGCCCAGTAGGGATTGCTGGGTCATATGGTAGTTCTATTTTTAGTTTTTTAAGGAACCTCCATACTGTTCTCCATAGTGGCTGTATCAATTTACATTCCCACCAACAGTGCAAGAGGGTTCCCTTTTCTCCACACCCTCTCCAGCATTTATTGTTTGTAGATTTTTTGATGATGGCCATTCTGACCGGTGTGAGATGACATCTCATTGTAGTTTTGATTTGCATTTCTCTAATGATTAATGATGTTGAGCATCCTTTCATGTGTTTGTTGGCAATCTGTATATCTTCTTTGGTGAAATGTCTATTTAGGTCTTCTGCCCATTTTTGGATTGGGTTTTTTGTTTTTTTGATATTGAGCTGCATGAGCTGCTTGTAAACTTTGGAGATTAATCCTTTGTCAGTTGCTTCATTTGCAAATATTTTCTCCCATTCTGAGGGTTGTCTTTTGGTCTTGTCTAAGTGTACATCAACAGATGAATGGATAAAGAAGATGTGGCACATATATACAATGGAATATTACTCAGCCATAAAACGAAGCGAAATTGAGTTATTTGTAGTGAGGTGGCTGGACCTAGAGTCTGTCATACAGAGTGAAGTAAGTCAGAAAGAGAAAAACAAATATCATATGCTGACACATAATATATGGAATCTAAGAAAAAAAAAAAAGAAAAGGTCATGAAGAACCTAGGGGCAAGACGGGAATAAAGACACAGACCTACTAGAGAATGGACTTGAGAATATGGGGAGGGGGAAGGGTAAGCTGTGACAAAGTGAGAGAGTGGCATGGACATATATACACTACCAAATGTAAAATAGATAGCTAGTAGGAAGCAGCCGCATAGCACAGGGAGATCAGCTCAGTGCTTTGAGACCACCTTGAGGGGTGGGATAGGGAGGGTGAGAGGGAGGGAGACGCAAGAGGGAAGAGATATGGGAACATATGTATATGTATAACTGATTCACTTTGTTTTAAAGCAGAAACTAACACACCGTTGTAAAGCAATTATACTCCAATAAAGATGTTAAAAAAAAAATAAAAAACACAGACTTGACTAAAATGGAAGATGAGACCTACAGCATAACACTATTTTTATTAAGCAATGTATGGATAATTTTATATGCTTTTTCTAGGATATACACATATCTAAGAACATATATTAAATACATAAAATCGTAATTATAGAAATATTGGAATGTGAATAAGGGTCTAACGGAGATAATGAAGTAAAATAAAACAAGAGGGGAAATTTGTTAGTCAAGATGATACTAATGTTTCAAGAATTCTTTGCATTAGAATTTTCCTGTAGTTACCTACCTTCTCCCCCACACCAAAATAATAATAATAATAATAATAATAGGAAGAGAAGAATGGAAAAGCATAGGTGGTAATCTAGAATAGCATGATTAAAAAATATATCAAACAGTTATAATGAATAATGAAATGATAATATATTTAGTATTAGCATTAAGATATACATTTGTGACTAATTTAGGAGAGAAAGGATGGGAGAGAAAACAAAAACAAAAAAGTCTGAAAAAATATTATGTGTTTAGCGCAAAAATATCAAATACTTACAATAAAATATTATACAAAGTTATTTCACTTGAAGATGCTAATTTAACTCAAAACCTGCAAAGCTCCAGTGGTTAGCTAAACAGGTAGAATAATCATCCTATTATTATTTTTTTAACTATGTCGTCTGAGGTAATACTATTTTCCCTATAACAAAAAAAGAATTTTCATCTCCTGTGGTGATATTGTTTTTCCCTCTACCTTTCAATGCTTTCTGGAGAATTGTAAATTTTACTCCCAAGTAAGGCCAAATAAATGAGTCCATTCAGAATGCAGCTGTCTTTCTTCTGTTAATACTATTGCCAAAATAAAATCACTTAAGTGTAGTAGATAATAAGTTGTCTACTTGATGCCATTCTCACTATTGTAAAAGAATAATCAATTTCTTAGTTTTGAATAACATGTAATTACATATATAGTAAAATCATTCAGTGAATAGAAACTTTTCCTGTTAAGAATAGTATAGTCATTCTTTGTTCCAAAGATAACTGTGAAATAATCCTGGATTTAAATACCTGCCATGGACTTCCCTGGTGGCTCAGTGGTTAAGAATCCTCCTGCCAATGCAGGGGACACGGGTTTGAGCCCTTGTACGGGAAGATCCCACACGCCGCGAAGCAACTAAGCCCGTGCGCCACAACTACTGAGCCTGCACTCTGGAGCCCGCAAGCCACAACTACTGAGCCTTTGTGCCACAATTACTGAAGCCCGTGCACCTAGAGCCTGTGCTCTACAACAAGAGAAGCCACCGCAATGAGAAGCTCGTGCGCAGCAACAAAGACCCAATGCAGCCAAAAATAAATCTTTTTTAAAAAAAAAGAAATACCTGCCATAATATTTCTTTTTTTAATTTTTTTTAAAAAATTAATTAATTAATTTGTTTATTTATGGCTGTGTTGGGTCTTCGTTTCTGTGCGAGAGCTTTCTGCAGTTGCGGCAAGCGGGGGCCACTCTTCATCGCGTTGCGCGGGCCTCTCACTGTCGCGGCCTCTCTTGTTGCGGAGCACAAGCTCCAGACGCGCAGGCTCAGTAATTGTGGCTCACAGGCCCAGTTGCTCCGCGGCATGTGGGATCTTCCCAGACCAGGGCTCGAACCCGTGTCTCCTGCATTGGCAGGCAGATTCTCAACCACTGCGCCACCAGGGAAGCCCCCATAATATATTTTCAATGGTAACATAACCACTTAAATTTTACTCCATACTAAGGATGGAAATTAAATTTTTTTCTGAAGGAGAAGAACTTCACTCAACCACTATTACAAAACACTGAATGGCTTTAAAAATTAGCTTCTGCTGCAGACTTGGTCATGTTTCTCAATTAGTTCAAAGACAAAACAGTGCTTGTAATAGAAACAAATATGTTGAAATAACTTTTGATGACTATTAACACTGTTTAAATCATGAGCAATATCAAGCTGCTTTATATACTGCGCTGTCAGAAGTTAAAACAAAAAGCAAAATCTACATGTGCATGCAGCTTTTCAGTGTATCTATTTTCTGAGTTCAAACTACCACTCTAGCAGCAATTTTCAGACAGCACTGAAAGTTCAAAGGAAATTTTCAGATTTCAAGATGCATTTAATTATAAAATGGAAGAACTTCCATGTAATCTTTGCTTGGAAGTGATTACCTGCAATGTAATGACATGATAAAAGGCAAATATCAAGAAAAGAATTGAATAGGGTTCTATAAATATGCTCAATTAAAAGCATATACTTGTGGGTTGATGCTAGTATTTGGCATTACCGATCTCCATGAGGAAAGATTTTCATAGAGGAAATAAGTAAAATGTCATCACATATCAACATTAATAGATAAATATTTGCAAAAGTTAATAATATAGAAGACAAAATTTGAATCCCAATGAAACAAAACAAAACCAAAAAAAAAAAAAAGACAGAGAGAGAAAAAGAAATCCCATTATTCTCATTAGTAGACATTTATTACAGAAAATCATATTCAAAAGTATTTTTGTTTTCTCTCTTATACAAGGGTATGCATTAAATCTTCACTTTTGTCTTTTGGTCCTTAAACCCTATAATATCTACTATTTGGTCCTTTGTCAGAAAATGTTTGCTGACTTCATAATTAGAAAACTACATATATTTGTCTAAAGATTTTAAGCATTACATTTTGCAATTTACAATCCCTATTTTCTAGAAATTAATAAAGATGTAATTGTTTTACAGTATACATAAACATTGCAGAAAAACTTTCAGCAACATTTATGATTGTTATATATCAAGTTTTGATATACAATCATATTTGCTTCTGCTTTACTTAATCTGTCTCCACTGACATGCTTATATGCAGTCATATATATACATATATATCCTTAGCCATAGAACTTTAGTCATATATATGTACATATACATATACTGTATGTACATGTACTTATATACTCTATATATGTATACTATATATATGTATATATAGTAGTCATATGCATATTTCATTCATATATGCATATGCATATATATGTGTATGTGTGTGTTAATGTATGTAAGGGTATATATATACAGTGGGGGGATAATTTTTTTTTAGTTGGAGCTTTACAATGTTGTGTTAGTTTCTGCTGTATAATGAAGTAAATCAACTATATGTATACCTATATCCCCTCCCTCTTGGACCTCCCTACCACCTACCCCCCTCATCCCACCCATCTAGGTCATCAGAGAGTACCAAGCTGAGCTTCCTGTGCTTTATAACATGTTCCCCCTAGCTATCTGTTTTACACATGGTAGTGTATATATGTCAATCCTGATCGCCCAATTCGTCCCACCCTCTCCTTCCCCCATTGTGTCCACATGTCCATTCTCTACGTCTACATCTCTATTCCTGCCCTGCACATAGGTTCATCTGTACCATTTTTCTAGATTCCACATATATGTGTTAATATACAATATTTGTTTTTCTCTTTCAGGGTTACTTTACTCTGTATGACAGACTCTAGGTCCATCCACATCTCTACAAATGACCCAATTTTGTTCCTTTTTATGGCTGAATAATATTCCATTGTATATATGTACCACATCTTCTTTATCCGTTTATCTGTCACTGGACATTTAGGTTGTTTCAATGTCCTGGCTATTGTAAATAGTGCTGCAGTGAACGTTGGGGTGCATGTGTCCTTCTGAATTATGGTTTTCTCAGGGTATATGCCCAATAGTGAGATTGCTGGGTCATATGGTAGTTCTATTTTTAGTTTTTAAAGGAACCTCCATACTGTTCTCCATAGTGGCTGTATCAATTTACATTCCCACCAACGGTGCAAGAGGGTTCCCCTTTCTCCACACCCTTTACAGCACTTATTGTTTGTAGATTTTTTGATGATGGCCATTCTGATTGGTGTGAGGTGATGCCTCATTGTAGTTTTGATTTGCATTTCTCTAATGATTAGTGATGTTGAGTATCCTTTCATGTGTTTGTTGACAATCTGTTTATCTTCTTTGGTGAAATGTCTATTTAGGTCTTCTGCCCATTTTTTAATTGTGTTTTTTGTTTTTTTGATATTGAGCTGCATGAGCTATTTGTATATTTTGGAGATTAATCCTTTGTTGCTTTGTTTGCAAATATTTGCTCCCATTCTGAGGGTTGTCTTTTCGTTTTGTTTAGGGTTTCCTTTGCTGTGCAAAAGCTTTTAAGTTTCATTAGGTACCATCTGTTTATGTTTGTTTTTATTTTCATTACTCTAGAAGGTGGGTCAGAAAAGATCTTGCTGTGGTTTATGCCACAGAGTGTTTTTCCTGTGTTTTCCTCTAAGAGTTTTATAGTGTCTGGTCTTACTTTTAGGTCTTTAATCCATTTGGAGTTTATTTTTATGTATGTTGTTAAGGAGTGTTCTAATTTCATTCTTTTACATGTAGCTGCCCTGTTTTCCCAGCACCACTTATTGAAGAGGCTGTCTTTTCTCTATTGTATGTTTTTGTCTCCTTTGTCATAAATTAGGTGACCATATGTGTGTGGGTTTACCTCTGACCTTTCTACCCTGTACCATTGATCTATATTTCTGTTTTTGTGCCAGTACCATATTGTCTTGATTACTGTAGCTTTGTAGTATAGTTTGAAGTTGGGGAGTCTGATTCCTCCAGCTTCGTTTTTCTTTCTCAAGATTGCTTTGGCTATTTGGGGTCTTTTGTGTTTCCATACAAATTGTAAAATTTTTTGTTCTAATATATGCAGTCATATATATACATATATATCCTTAGCCATAAAACTTTAGCCATATATATGTGTGTATATATATATGTATGTATATATAGTAGTCATATGCATATTTCATTTGTCATATATACGTATATATACATGTGTGTGTGTTAAAGTATGTAAGGGTATATATACAGTGGGAGGATAATTTTGAATTTTTTTATTTTTAAGATAGATTTTGACATTAATGTGTAATTGTAGTGGTGACATGAAATGATCTTTTCTTATCTGTGTCTAATTCTTGATATATAAGTTAAATTGTATTTATAATACAGGTATACATTGTTTTATTGCCCTTCACTTTATTGCACTTCACGGATACTGCATTTTATTTTTTTACAAATTGAAGGCTTATGGAAACCCTGCATCAAGCAAGTCTCTTAGCACCATTTTTCCAATAACATTTGTTCACTTTATGTCTTTGTGTCACATTTTGGTAATGCTTGCAATACTTCAAATCTTTTCACTATTATTATACTTGTTATGGTGACCTTTGATATTACTAGTATGACTTGCTGAAGGCTGAGATGATGGTTAGCTTTTTTTAGCAATAAAGTATTTTTTAATTAAGGTATGTTCATTGTTTCTTTTAGATATAATGATGTTGCACACTTAATAGACTACATTGTAGTCTCAGTATAACTTTCATATGCACTGGGAAAACAACAAATTTGTGTAACTCTTTTTATTGCAATATTTGATTTGTTGTTGTGGTCTGGAACCAAACCCACAATATCTCCAAGGTATGCCTGTATGCTCTTGTGTGTTCCGTCTTTCTCAATTTTTTGGAAGAAACTTTTTTGTTATAGGAGTTAGCTATTTCTTAAGTATTATGTAGAAATCCTTTGTAAAATTCTCTAAACTTGATGCCGTTTTTGTGGTTAAATATATAATAAAAATAGCTTTATTAAAGGTTAATGTTCAAATCAGATATTCTATGTTTTTAAACATTTATATTTTTTTAAATGAAAATTGCATGAAACCTAATGTATAATTTAATGAATTTGTACAAGGTGAAAACTCATGTGATAGCCACACCCAAGTCATGAAACAGCACCCTGAAACTTTGTACTTCCTCCAATCATTACATTTCTTCTTTCCAAAGGTTAGTACAACTAACATATAGTTAAGTTTTGCCTGTGTTATGACTGTTTAGATAAATGGAATAAATTAGTATATATTAGTTTGCCCCATGTTTCTTTAACCTAATATTATATTTTTAGGTTGTTGAAATAGTTGTATTTCATTCATTTTCTTCATTTTTGATAGTGTATCTTGTAACTATATCACATTTTATTAACCTACTCTGGTAAGAGCGAGTAAGGAGTCAAGCATTAGCCTTGTGATCTGTTCTCTCCCTTTCCCCTGGGAAGAAAGAAGGCAGGTATCCCAGTCTAATCTCCTTGTAAACATAATAATGGCAGATCTCCTGGCAAAAAGTCTAAATTTCTTTTTTTCTGGGATGAGAGTTCTTATCTATGAAGTGCTTTTAGCATATTTGCCTGGTTATCTAGGATTGCTTACTGTTAACACACTTTGGGTCTATGGACTTATAGGACATGGCTCCCTTGACAATATCACATCAGCTGTGTAACTATCTGAGTATAAAATGTAGATGTTTCATGATCCCAATGGCTAAGTGAGCTTACCTCAAACTTCACTTAGAAATTTCATCTATTTTCCAAAGCCTAAGTATGTCCAATATTAGAAAAAATGGCCTAGGAATTCTCGCAAGAGATCCTGGATCTCTACCTTCTGCTGTGTATTTGTATTCTCGAAATGATTATAAAGCTTGAAAGTGGGTAAGATTTCTAGTTCACGGGAGTCTAACCTGACAATTGACCCTCTGTTTTTTCAATGGACATTCAAGTTGTTTTCAATATTAAACTTAATTTAGGTTGAGTACTCTGGACACAGATCTTGAACTGAAGATATGCATTCAGAGATTTATTGGGGGAATACATGTGAAGGAGTAAGGATAAAATTTTATCTGCAGTGAAATTGCAGCAGAGGACACAAGAGATCCCACAGGGAGCTCTGAAGCTGGTCTGGGCTTTCAGAGATTGCCCATATTAACACAAAAGAGCTGGGAATTTGTACCACACAATTACTAGTTATTGGAGGAGGAATTTTTCCAGGACAAGGTTTAAACTTGGTAAATCAGCTCCTTCTACCTGAGACAACATTAAGGTAAGAGATGACAGCCCAGCTATAGCAACTGCTTAATTGCTATCTCTTGGAAAACTCTGGGATAGAACTTCCTTATCTGAATCCTACCTATGGATAAATTAAACCATGGTATTTTTAATAAAAACACTTAAGTACAGCTGTTCTTATAAGACATGTGCCAAGATTCAGAGCCACTCTTTCTTCAGAGAATAATAAGAGGAGCAAGATAAAGAAGATGAGTAAAGAAAATAGCAGAACTCATTCTCTATCTTGACCTCCGAATACATAAAAAATCATTTATAGTTTCTTAAATCCCCCTGAGAGAGCCCAGAACACCATATTTAATCTTCAGAATAATTATGATCAGCTAGAGGAATATGTCTAAATTTTAAAAATATGGTCCAGATTATTTTCTTATCTTGAAGAAAAGCGGACATTAAATATGTGTAATATGTGAAACATTATCACCATTTATGACAAAATTACTTTTCAAGTGATGAAATGTTATTTGAAGACATTAACAATGTTAATTGTGAGAACTGCACCATAGTGAACCTTTTTTAAGCATTCTGTTTAACTAGCAAAACCAGCATCTAGACAACATATAGATTCTTGTTCTCAAAAGTTAATTTTTCAGGTCATACATTACTTTAAGCAATATTTCAAGAAATCTGCAAAACAAGAATTTCATATGAGCAACCAGGGATTAGAGGAGAATAACTGAATACATTTTATGAAATAAGCCATGCATTCTTAGTAATTAACATTTTAAACATAAATGAATTCAACTATTACAACCATGCAGGCCTAAGTAGAAACATGTTTGCATTTAACTTCTAATCCTTGTTAATAGACCATTGGTGAAGACCTTCTTGAACTGTCTTCTTACTTTTTAGTCATCATGGTTTTGTGTCTCATAAATAAAATATTCATTTATAATTTTAAATTGCTCTCCTGGACTCACGGTATTTCATCTATGGCTATAAAAGATTATCCTTACTGTCTAAATTCAGTTTTAAATGTTTTCTCCCTCACCTTCTTGGAACCCATTAAATGTATCTCCAGTACTGTTTGCCTGTCTCTTTTCATATTTACTATGTACACCCTGAACAGTGCCCGGAATTGAATATGACTTATATGTCTCTACAATAACTCCTTTCCTTTACTGTGGTTATAGTTCTATTCTTCTTTTTATAGTAATAATAAAATAATCAAGTTTACTTATTTTCTAAATGTTTTCTTTTGTTCTTTTCTGAATACTGAGCTATTTGTTCTGTAGTAAGGAAGAAAAAGACCTTATTTTTTCTAGTCTATGTCTCCTGATATATTGTTTTACATGGAACATATCTTTATAGTTAAATTTCCCCAAGAGATTCACTGAAACTTGATTCTTACTCTTAAATGTTGACTGTTCCTAGTGTCACTAGAATTGCATTTGGGAATTGTCGACTTGCAAAAAAAAAAAAAAAGCTCTCAAATTGTGTATTGATATTATGAAAAAAAATCATACCATTCTACAAAATGAGGGAGTCTGGGTCCCCGATTTATGAATAATTGTCCCATTGAGGCACCCAGGTTTAGGTCTATATAGTATTTTGGGTTTATCTGTTACATTGAATTGTATTCAATTTAGAGACCAAAACATGACTCTGGTCTATTAGCAAGGTATAGCAGCACACAAGCCAATTCAGGAAAGGAAATAATCTGATCTTTGCTGGGGCAGAGTGGCTTATACATGGTTCTTGGATACTCTGGGTTATGAAAGGTCAGAGAGCACTTTAGATGTCCAGTAGAAAAGTAAATGTGTAGTATAACCTATCCAGCTGGGGACAAGGAGGAGGAGAATTCACAGATAAGATCAAGGTTGGATATGGTTTCTGGGAACAAAGTCAGCTAGGTTCCGGTTTTTAGAAAGTATGTAAACAATTTCTGGGCTTGGGACATTTTCCAGGGGTTTCACAATAGTTTTATGACTCATTTTCTTTATGTACTATTTCACTTTTCAAATAAATTTGAAACTGAAAATATGTTAATGTGATATGCACTAGATTCCATTACTATGCTCACATTTCATAAGATCTAGCAATGTGGTCTGTTAAACCATAATATTATGTTTAATTGTTACATGTTGTTTTTATAAAAGCAATCATTTCATTTTTTCATTAAGATGCTTTTATAGTATTTGTAATGAGAAACACCATAGTCCATTTCACAATTAACATATGTTCTCAACTCAGTTACATTTCAGGTAATGAATAATTTCACGAAGGAGATGAAAATAATTTGTATAAAATACTTATAGTATCTATTTCTTTATCGTCTTTGATATGGAACTATATCTGTTAAAAGTACTTAAATACAAATCACTGAATACAAAACAAAATAAGTATTTGCTAGTCATTCAATTATTATGATGACTATGAAGAACTGGGGTGAGTCAGTCAACATTAACAAATGTTGTTTGGCTGCTTTCATTTGACTTTTCTGTTAAAATGAGATTGTAATGAATTAGAATGGGTCCTAAATCCAGTTACTGGTGTCCATATAAGAAGGCCATATGAAGACACAGACATAGAGGAGAGAATTCCAGGCAAATATGAAGGCAGAGATTGGAGTGACACATCTATAAGCCAAAGAACATCAAAAATGACTGCAACCACTAGAAGCCAAGAGAGAAGTGTGGAATTGATCCTTCCCTAGAGACTTTAGCAGGAGCATGGCCTTGCCAGCACTTTGATATTGGACTTCTAGCCTCCAGAATTGTGAGGGAACACATCCCTGCTGCTTTATGCTACCCAATTTACAGTAATTTGTTACCTTTGTCCTAAGAAACTAATACACAGGCATTATGCTGGTTGTCACTGGAAATTCAATAGAAGGCAAGATCTGAATTCTACTGTGAAGAATAGACAAGTAAGCAGATGATTACAAGGCATTATGATATGTCTTATAATGTGTTGTTTGGGAGTACTAAGTAGTTCATCTAACTTAAGAGTATCAGAAGTCAAGTAAAGCTTCTTGAGGCAAAAAATGTCTGAATAGAGACCTGAAGATAAGTAGATGTTAGGAAGAATGGGGATGGAGAATAAATCCTGCAGGAGAAAGTATGCAAAATCATCCTGGTAGCTATGGCAGGAATGATCTTTGCATATCTGTAGTATAAGTAAAGTAGTAAAGGAAGTAAATTAGTTTTTACAAAGCTAAGGGTGTGGAGAAACATAAAGCAGAATAAGTAAGGTTTATTGGTCATTCACAACATTTACATACATACTGAAGGCAAGGAGAAGACTCCTTCTAAATTAATTCAGAAACGTGGGGAGGAATGTTATCAGCTTTATTGTTAGTAAAGGAGTAACTAATTTGCATATGAATCTAAAGTGTTTTCTTACACCTTTTGCCCAGTGAGTTGGATTTACTCTTCCAGTTTAAGGCAGAAGAGCTTACTACTTTCAAATCACCACCCACTAAGACAAACCCTGCACCAACAGGTTTGCTGGTCACACAGTTAGAATATATTTTTTCAGTTTCCTTTGCAGTTAGACATGGCCACATGACTGGGTTCTGGCCAAGAGAATATGAAGAGAAGTGAAGTATAAGGCTATAGACCTGTCCCATTAAATCTTTCCATGTGCATTCCCTCTTTCTTGATCCCCTTCCTGGTGATCTTAGGTGCAATATGTTGACGATTAGAGAGCCATAATATAGAAGGAGTTTGGTTTCTTGATTTATGGACAGTCACCCCAATGAGGCACAAAGATTTAGGTCTATATTGGATTTTTTTATTTATCTGTTACAGCAAATAGAAGTATTCTGAATAATAATATAGGCAGAAGCAGAGAGAAGAACACTAGCAACTGTAGGGAAAGCATTTGTGAGAGAGAGAGTAGATTAGGCTACTTGTGGCCTATCTCCATTTTCCACAGAGATTCAGAAGGAGAAAGAGAAAAATGTATTTTCAAAACTCAGGAGTTTAGGATAGAAGACAAATAATGGGTGAAAGTTGGCATCTGTAGTTTTCTTTAAATTGATTCCTCCTAATAATTAGAGGCTGTGTCTCTTCCTGTCTACAGAAATATAGTGTCAGATAATGAATGCTGTACCCCTTTTCTCACATACATGATGTAGCATTGAACACTATTAAGATTCATCACAAAAAGTCACCTAGATTGGGAAATAGATTGAAATTTTATGATAATGAGAGTTAGAAGATAATGGTAGTAATCCAAGTTATACCTTTGGTATTTCTAGTACAGATGGTAAGAATATGTGTTAATTCAAAATATAGTTAGAAGGTGGAGTTTAAAGACATTGGTAATCATTTGTAAATACGGACACAAGTCGTTCACTAATATACTAAATATATGAAAAAAGATATATAGAGGGTAGGTTCTTGATAATTATAAATAGTATCATCAGTCTGTAGGTTTTTGGGTTTTAGTTGACTATGGAAATTCAAAGAGAAAATGCCTTGTAGGATGTGTGTGTGTGTGTGTGTGAATCTACAGTGGAAGTACTTGTTCAGAGAGAAAGTAGAATGAGAAGAGAAAAAAGTTAAAAATAAAATTCTAGGTAAATGTGAGATGAAGAAATCTATTAATATGACTTTTAAGAAGTCTCTTAAAGAGAATACACCTCAGTGCCGTTGTTAGCTGATCTATCTGACTGGAATGATCACTTAACCATGTTTTTCCTATCATTTCAACATGACTTTTAGGCATTTTTTGGAAATCTGCTTAAAAGCTATTTCACAAAGTGTATTTTCCACATAAACCACTTCTGCCTACTCCAGGCTATGATATGATTTTATTGTACATATAACTGAAGAAGGAAGTCATTTTGGAAAAGCAAGGACAAATGTTAATTAGTTTTCTTCATTTGAATTTTAGCTTAGTAGAAAATACTTCACTTGAAGAAACTAAAACATTATGGTGCTATATTTGATTTGTTGCAAATATATCTTAGCTTTCTTGTGACATTACTAGACACTGTCTACCCTTCTCCGTATAGGTTGGTTGTACTCACTACAATCCATCAGGTAATGTGGCCAATGCCAGAAACAAGATTACATAGCACATAGCTGATAATAGGATAGTCATTCTGAATAAAAAACAGTGTAGGAAACATGACAATATGGCCTTGAAGTCTAGCATTCTAAGAATAATTCACTTTTGAGCAGAGAAATTTAATCTGTAATATAGAAATGTATTAAGTAAGGAAAGAAAGATTTATGTAAACATCACAGTCTGTGAACATGCATAAATGTTTTATGTTGGATTCAGTTTGAACCTTTCTTTCCAGTTTTACTGAACTTTGGTTTATATTCATTGAAGAGAAAGGGAAAATCCCCAGTTTTATTGTGAGAGTTTGTTCTTGTTGTGTGTCACCTTTCACACCAAAATCCTTTCCAGTTCCACCTAGCTATAGAGGTAATAACATCCACTAAAGTGGAGGGAGTGAGGGTGATTTGTATTATATGCCACATAGTGTAACTTAGAATAACGTGCCTTCTATAAATATGGGCAAGAAATAAGGGTATGTGCAAAAGAAAAATTAATAGAATAAGCCTTTCTGTGTTGCATTGTTTTGTCTTTCAGCTTTAGTGAATATACTGTATTGTATTTTTATGTTTTCAACCTTTTTATATTATCCTGCATGTTGTCACATGAGAGATCATAAAAAAGGCAGTGCTTCTGAAATATAAATGTGATGAAGTGAACTGAAATGGGCATTTCAAATTATACTGTCTAGAGATAAGTGAAAGTACCTTTCTACATAGCTCTAATGGTAATCAGATCACTTACCTTGGGGAAATACATGTTCTAAATCTCCCTCTGATATTATTTTCTGCTCTTCATATGATTTGAGTCTAAATCACAACTCACACACCTGTGTTTTTAAGAGTCTGTTGAGAGGTCATTAAGCCTTTCTGTACCATGTACTAGTCCTCAGAGCTTTGTTTTCTTTGTGCATGTTACTTAGTTTGTATGAGTGCTGAACAACCTAAAAAACTTGAGTGTGAAGTAAACATATTTTTGGGTGGCCAACTAACTGTAGAGCAATTCTTTGACTTTTCCTCTCATTCACTGAAGCAAATCAAAGTGTATTTCAAACAGTGCTGCCTTAAGTCATTCTCAGAGAAAAGTTACAGCATAAAAGTAGTTCACCTCTGAATGTCTTAAGATAGTGATTCTACTCTTGACTCAGAAGAGTAAATAAAAAAAAAATTGAAGAAATGCTGTGGATGGCAGTATTCTTTAATAATGTCCAAAGGCCTTGCTGAGATAGCTTGTCCCATTTCATGTGTATGAAATGACAGCTTTGTAAGGTGTATGATTGAGACAACAATAACAAAATAACTCCAGAAGATACCGTACTCTGCAATTCTGAAAACAGTGCTATTCCTGAAAATGACTAATTGGAAATTGCTTAAGTACGGAAAGTATCAGATATAAAGGAAAATGATATACAAAGTGAGTAAGAGGTAGCATTTTTCCCAGGCCATATAATTTTATCTATAAACCAATCTCGGAAATTTTAATATTACTTACTTTACAATAGATTTTGATTGAAATAAAGACCAAAGTTATTGGTTACCCTGATCATATTGATAAGTAAAATCATATCCAAGCAGATTGAAAATGATTAAAGTTCCTAAGATCCTGAAAAGTTTTGACATAAATTGTATAGATAGCACCTACTTTACTTGCTTTAGTAAAGTCTTAATATGAATCATGTAAATATAACATTAAGTTCTATTAAAACCCTATAATGAGATAAACTTTTTCTTTGTTGGTAGTTTTACTCCATTTTTAATTTTAATCCAGAGCGAAATTACTGTATTTGTCAATTTATATTGTAACTATTATTTTAAGAATTTAATCCTTCATTGCTAATTTTTAACACTTGCTTAAGCACATTATAGATATCTGAAAATTAATATGAAATATAAGGTTTAAAATTGGAATTCATACAAATTATACCTGGTTAAAATTGTTCAACTATGAAACAGATACTAAAACTGCTTCCTATTAAATTCCTGAAAACTGAAAGTTATCAATTTAAATCACCATCAAAATGTTAATGAATTAGTGAATCAGTTCTATTTTAAGAGAGCTAGTTTATTCCATGTGAAGTATAGTTTTCTTTATATAAAAACACAACTGTCTTAATATATTTATGATACACATTTCCAGAGACTAACCCTGAGGTTGATCACACTATTGGCCCTCATTGCTCATCCCTCCTGGGTACGTGCCCATTGATATATGACTTTTTAGTTCCTCCCACTAAAGAGATGTGTGGAGTGGGGAGGGATGGAGTGAATATTTTCGCACCCCTTGGATTTGGGTTTTGCCATGTGACTTGCTTTGAACAATTGAATAAGGTGAAAGTGATAACATGCTACTTCTGAAGCAAAGCATAAGAGGTGGTGCATTTTGTCTGTTTGTTCTCTCACACCTTTGCTATCACTATGAAAAGAACATCTCCAGACTAACTCATTGATCCAATAGAAAAGACTTGAAGACAAGTGAGCTACCCTTGTACAGCTGAATTACAGAGGCCAGTCTAGGTCAGCCAAATCCCTACCAATGGGTAGGTGATGAGCAAGTCCATCCTACCCGAAGCAGGTTGGGCTGAATCTAGAGCAGATGGAAATATGACCTAAAGAAATGGTTATATGACCATGAGATTTGGACACTGCTTGATACATAGAATTGTTGTTACAAATAGCAAAAAGATGCATATATTCTAGATTTCAGAAATTTAAGAAAGACATGGGATGGAAACAATACAATTTTGAAAACGCTAATAGTTCATAGTTCACATAATTAATCAAGAATAATTAATATTTTAGTCCCTTTCTTTGTAGATCACAAATACTATTAAATATCATAGGAAGACATCCTACTTACAAAAGAGCGTAAGCATCTTCACCACAGATTTGGCATACATATCTCCCGTGAAGACTCACTTAATGACTCCTTAGGAAATATTGAAAAAAATTCCATTTATAAGAAATTAGGAAGTATCAGTATATATCTGACTGTGTGTACTTTTGCAATGTCACTTATCCTTGCTTTCGTTTCTTTCAAGGGCACTCATCTAAATGGAACTTTATCAAGACAAGAATGAGCTCTAAAAATAAAGTAAATCTTACAGGATACCCTCTACAGATGATGCTTGCAAGCTTACTTACCATCTGAAAGAATCTGTGAAAGAAAATATAAGAATACTACATTATAAATTTAGAATCTGAAAAAAATCCATGGCAAATTCAGGCATTGCACCTACCTCTGAAGAAAATTATATCTGTTTAACTGACAATAATAGTGGTGAAGTACAGGATAAAAATACTATACAGAGGAAAACTGAATAATTATATGATAAAAAAAATGGATAACCTAGAAAATAAGCATCACTCATCTAATATGCCCTATAGGAATCCTAGAAAGAAGCATTAAAAAAAAAGTAAAACCTTTTCTGAGTTAAATCTGGATAGCATTAGATCAATAGTCCCCTTTATGTTTACTGGTAGCAAGACTATTCAGAAAATTACCATCCTAGTTACAATGCAGGCATTAGGTTCATTCTTTCAAATGCCTACACTTTAGAGATACATAAAACCTGAGAATAAGGAGGAGGTTAAATGCCATAAAATTCTATTAAAATGATTTTAGTGAAAATGTTCAAAATGAAAGTTTCAAATAATGTATAACTTTTCAATCATTCATTTGCATTTCTAAATGTTCAATATTGTGGCATTTATGAGCATGCAAATAGAATTTTAGTCAAACAAATTTATTTAAATTTTATTTAAACTAACTATGCATTTTATATACAAAACATTTTAAGAGCTGTCTCATCTCACATATTCTCAATATTACAATATTTTTCCAGATTCTATAACCTTTATATAACTTTCTGGAAAAAACCTAATTATATTGTTATATGTCTTCATTTTTCCATTATAAGCATCATTAGAATATGCCTTTTGCATTTTTGCACCTTTAATAGAAGCCACATATGTAGCTATTCCCAGTTTATATTTATAAAAGATGATCGTGATAAAATTATAGCACCAGCAAGAGCTCAATGAGGAGACTGTATTTTGGTTTTAAAATGCCAAGTCTAAAAGGAAGTCATATTCTAAAATAAGCAAAGTTTGTTAAAAGAGTTTTTTAGGTTTCCTTTTAGCTGCTTCAAATTTATCTACTTTGTTCTTTATATTGTCTTCCAGAAAATCAAGGCTTTTATTGGCTTCAACTCTGCCTACCTTTCCTGCATAGTATCCATGCTTCCAAAAGGTATCAAATAACTCCTCTTGTCCTAATATGGTCCCTCAATGAACTGAACATCCTGGAATTAATACCATTATGTGGCTCTCTTTCCAGTGAATCTGAACTGGAATAATATAATAAAACAATATGGAGAAAATTGTTGCAATTGCTGTTATATAGTAGTGGAAATTTGACAACACTGTTGCCTATAATAAAGTGGAAAAAGAGAACATAAAAATAAATTAGTGGATTTGGCTAAAGACTTACCAGACAGAATGTTAAAAATGTCAACTATATATAATATATAATGTAGAACATATAATATATAATGTGCATTATACAATGCAATATATAGTATAAGTATCATATATCATATATAATAGACAATATATTCATATATATGCATTTATGTATGTATACATATATACATACAATAAATGTGTATCTATTTCTGAATTTTTAGTTGCATCAGAAAAATGTATCCCTTTGCTTAACCTTTTGTTAGGTTTTCTGTTACATGTAGCTAAGCCCATTTCTACTTGATAAAATTGTCAAAAGTTTATAACCCAGATTTCTTGCTGTGGTGAGAGCTTTCATAAGCTCACCACTACTTATATCTCCACCCTCAGATTTCAACATTCTGCAGTGCATTGTCTTTATTTTAACCAATCCATTCTCCAAATTTTATAACAATATAAAATAAAGATGCTCTTTTAAAATTATTATTTTGTTTAAGTAAGAATGGAAAATTCTGATTTCTTTATACTCTTCTGGAAATGCAGAATAGATTTGATAGTCTATAGGAAGTTCTTCAGTAAAAAATCTGAATGCTTTGAGCTAAATATTTTCTAAATGTATTTGACCACAAAATTCTTATTCAAGTAACACCTTGTATCAATACTCAATATAAGCATTATAGGAGAATGCACTGTGAAATACTGTGTCTTAGCACATGAAATTCTTACATTCTCTTAAACATGCTTTTTCTCCTCACTTCAAGGATTTGTTGACAGTGTTGCTGCTCTATCTAAATGGCCATTTTTTAACTTGTCTTCACCGGGAACACTGCTCTTCTTTACATACAAGCTCCTCTGACTTGCATGGTGATGACACAGGATTGATTCTGTCCTCGAGACCCAAGACTAACCTTACAGATAATCTTGGAATTTTCTTAGGAATGGATTCCTTTGCTGGACAATAATATGTCAGGTACACAAATGCTGGTGATTATTGAAAATCCCTAAAACCACACAGGACTAAGCAAGGAACTTGAAGTTATACCCAAATAGTGTTACTTCTATTGGAAATCTCCTATGAGAACAAGGTGTGTGTGTCACACACACACACACACACACACACACACACACAGAGTTAAGCTTAGTTTTTAACTTTTCCTTCAATCCTTTCAATCCCAATCAAATAGATCCGCATTCTTTATCTGGTAGTAGTCTGAACAATGTTATCATTAGACCACTTAGAGCAGATGAGTTCTGCCTTACGCTAATGTTGACTTCAGATGATTATTAAGTGTTTCTTAGTAGTAAAAGGGTCCTTTTGGGGGTTTTGTCATAGAAAAAAATTACTCCCACATCATATTTAATTTTTCAACTTGAGGTAAGCTGATACAATTAAACACATGAGAGTCACTTTAAGGGGCTTATTGAAATGCAGTGACCAAATGGGAAATATTTTAGAGTCTTCAGCACTACATTACACTATAATTAAGTATAAGGAATAAGATGTTTTTTTGAATTTTATTTTATTTTTTATGCAGCAGGTCTTTTTAGTTATCTATTTTATACATATTAGTGTATATATGTCAGTTCCAATCTCCCAATTCATTCCCCCCCCCACTCCCCCCACTGCTTTCCCCGCTTGGTGTCCATACATTTGTTCTCTACATCTGTGTCTCTATTTCTGCCTTGCAAACCAGTTCATCTGTGCAATTTTTCTAGATTCCACATATATGTGTTAATATACAATATTTGTTTTTCTCTTTTTGACTTATCTCACTCTGTATGACAGTCTCTAGGTCCATCCACGTCTCTACAAATGACCCAGTTTTGTTCCTTTTTATGGCTGAATAATATTCCATTATATATATATGTACCACATCTTCTTTATCCATCCTTCTGTCAGTGGGCATTTAGGTTGCTTCCATGACCTGGCTATTGTAAATAGTGCCGCAATGAACATTGGGGTGCATGTGTCTTTTTGAATTGTGGTTTTCCCTGGGTATATGGTTTCCCAGTAGTGGGATTGCTGGGTCATATGGTAATTCTATTTTTAGTTTTTTAAGGAACCTCCATACTGTTCTCCATAGTGGCTGTATCAATTTACATTCCCACCAACAGTGCAAGAGGGTTCCCTTTTCTCCATACCCGCTCCAGCATTTGTTGTTTGTAGATTTTCTGATGATGCCCATTGAGGAATAAGATTAATCTCATAATTAAAAGAATAAATGTTAAAGACTTCTTCAAAATAAGAAGCTAGTAGGTTTATGGGAGGTTACTTCTTTCAGAAACACTCCAGAAAATTGGCATTGTTAGGACCTTAAATTTACTTGTTGTTGGGAAAGGGAAGAAAGGCATCCTTCTCATCCTCCCTACATTAATTGGCACATTGGTTTGCCTCTTTCACTCTATGCTTCTTGATATCACAGAAGTCAAAAATTATTCACTTGTTCTGTTATTAGTTATAAATTTCCTGGTACTTTTCATGTTTTCCAACAAAGGCATATAGACATTTTCACTCCTCTTTTATGTACAGTCAACTGACACCTATTGGCCAGAGTTTGCTTAATATTTTTTGTATGTTGAGCATATATTCACTTGTAAGACATATTGCCATAGTAAGTCAATAGCTCAAAACACGCACACACACACACACACACACACACACACACGAGAACTTATCAGTTAAAAAGTCTTTTATCCAATTCCATCCATCTAAATACAGAAGAAAGTGTACCTGGAAAGAATTAGGCTATGAAACATTGTTGCTTGTCTAATTTTGTCTCACAAGTGTACATTCTTTCACAATCTCTACTTGGTGCCTTTATGATTATTAATACTATATTTTTTATAACATTGGACTCATTTGTATATTTTTTAAGAAGGCAATTTATAAATTATCCAGATAACTGGCAAGCTTGGGCTATTTTGCTTTAGAATCAACTGGTTGTATCATTCTATATTCTATGATCTGTTGGCATTTATTTATACCTGCATGTACTGACAATACTATCATTTTTATTATACAAACTATCTGAATCCCAGAGAAATTATGTATCATGTCAAAAAGTCACAGAGCTAAGAACTCTAGATTCAGTATTGGACTACATTTCTGCCATAAGCTCAATCTATTATAATCTTAACTCATATTTCCTACTTTTTTTAATTGAGTTGAGTCACAAAAATATCATATATTGAAATTAATAACCATATTATTAATAATTATGACAAGTGTTTTGAGATGTTATCACATAAAGACATTGCATTGAGTAATTTATACACAATATCTACAATTTGTACATTTACCCTGGAATTAGATTTTCACAGATAAAGGAACCAATGCTGAGCCTTCTTCAGAGGACCAACAGTTCAAAAAAGGTAGAATTGGGTTGAACTCTAGTATCTGTAGTCTTTGTTCTATTTCACATTAATTTTCATTTTCTAGGGATTATATGTTTATTTGCTATAGAAAAGGGAAAAGTTTTTCAGTTCTACTAAAATAATCAAAATCAATTTCTATTAACATATTTGTTCTTTATGTTGCTATTTATAATTCAGGGCACATAATCCCTATGTAAATTTGATATCTGTCACAGAAGACAATTTTCTTGTAGGTTGGTACATTTCTAGTGTTCTTACCTTTTTCAGTTGCTTTGTCATTCCAATTTATTCTCTGCTCTTTTTATCTCTCTCTCAGTCTAACTCTTGCTGTCACTTTCGTGTCCTTGCTCTCACCTTCTGGTTCTCCCCTTCATTTTCTCTGTATGCTTGGACTTATAGGTTAAACATTTACCTTTTTATATGAATATTTCCTTTTCAGTGTGGACAACTTAATATACTATAATACTGGACATTACAATAAGCATTCATGACTTACAGAAACAGTACAATCTAGAGATTGCGGTTATATGTCTCAGATCTCACTTCAAAACAGACATCTAGCAAAGAGGGTTATATCACTAGACGTAGCAACAGAGTTGTAGGTCTCTCTTTCTTCAATCCTAAACCCAAAAAACTCTCAGGGAATATAAGGACTGAAAGTGAACTAAGATGCAAAAATAAGCAAATGGGAGCAGGGGTGAGGAGGCAGAGGACTGGCAAGGAAGGAAAAGAGACTTGATTCTGCAGGAAATCTGGGTACTAGTGAATTAATGGCCAGTGCAGAGAAAAAACTGCTGTGGGGCAGCTAATGTCTGGATCATTTCTATTCGGTAGGCAAACTCCTCAAGGTTTCCAAATATATTACAGCCCACTCCAAATGCTGGACAAACTACTTATCACCATTAATCAAAACTGACTTTGAGGGCGTCCTTCAGGTGCCTCCGAGAGCAATTTGAAACGAGTGCCACTTGCTGGTTCCCTTGCATTTCTTATGGCTGCTAGTGAACATCAATAATATGAATTCCATTTTAATTTTTCTGTAAGGGATCTTATTTATAGGGCAATTTCCAGTGCAGTGTCTTGTCTCTATGAAATGATTGCCAACTCAGGCAGCCGTTAAAGTTTACTGCGTAGGCCTTCCTTCAAGATACAATATGGATATTACTTTCAAAAGTAATTTGGAATATGAAGTGAGAAGAGTACGTTAACTCTTTGCAAACATCCTAACTTAGATAAGGAAGTTCTTGCCTTTCGAACTGATGCTCTGCTTTTTTAAAGTAACATAAAATGCAACATTAAAACTTACTTTTTACTAACCTTATTTATAAATTAATGATGTCTCACTTTCAAGTGAGCATTACCTCACAAAATTCCAATTATTAATTGAAGGAAATGATCAATTTATTTCATTTTAGCTTTCATGCCAGTATTGTAACCCTCACTCACACACTGTGATAAACTACATAAGCTGTCACATTTTTATGTGCTCTCCTTTCTTGGGCAGAGGCATATTTCTACTTAGAAGCCTGTCTCCACACTCCTACACACAATTAAATAATGAGATTCTCCAGCTCTAATCTAGTTAGTGAAAGGTTCTATTCAGAATGGAACCTGATATTTCAAAGTTCAAATCTTTTTATCTGAAGCTTCAAGGATCATACTGCTCTATCTATATTTTATTTTTATTTTTTTATATACAGCAGTTTCTTATTAGTTATCTCTTTTATACATATTAGTGTATATATGCCAATCCTAGTCTCACAATTCATCCCACCACCCCCCCCAACCCCCCTTTCCCCTCTTGGTGTCCATACGTTTGTTCTCTACATCTGTGTCTCTATTTCTGCCTTGCAAACCAGTTCATCTGTACCATTTTTCTAGATTCCACATATATGCATTAATATACGATGTTTGTTTTTCTCTTTCTGACTTACTTCACTCTGTATGACAGTCTCTAGGTCCATCCACGTCTCTACAAATGACTCAGTTTCATTCTTTTTTATGGCTGAGTAATATTCCATTGTATACATGTACCACATCTTCTTTATCCATTCGTCTGTCGATGGGCACTTAGGTTGCTTCCATAGCCTGGCAATTGTAAATAGTGCTGCAATGAACATTGGGGTGCATGTGTCTTTTTGAATTATGGTTTTCTCTGGGTATATGGTTCCCCAGTAGTGGGATTGCTGGGTTGTATGGTAGTTCTATTTTTAGTTTTTTAAGGAACCTCCATACTGTTCTCCATAGTGGCTGTATCAATTTACATTCCCACCAACAGTGCAAGAGGGTTCCCTTTTCTCCACACCCTCTCCAGCATTTGTTGTTTGTACATTTTCTGATGATGCCCATTTGAAACATTTTCTAAACATGATTTTACACTGAAAGTTACATTGCTGTCTATGCATTCTTCTTTTTTATTGTAAATATGTGACTGATGGAAAAACAGTCTTAGAGTGACCTAGGACATCTTGTTTGGCCCATTTTTATATGCAGAAAGGACTTCTATTGCCAATCTGCCTGAGAAAGGAAGAAACCTTATTGGGGGGCCAGTTTCATCGTTGGACCTGCAAAAATAGTGTTCCAGCCTTTATTTTATTAAACTGCATTCCTCCTCTTGCATTCTGTGGTGCTTGTTCTGACTTCTTGAGTTGCAGAAACTATATGAAATTTTCATTTTATTTTATAGTTCCTTAAAACTATGCCTAGCATATGACATCTCCTCTTAATTTTCTCTGAACCAGGTGTGTTATTAGTTCAACCATTCTTCATGTGCCATTAAGATTCCTCCCAGTGTTTTTGGCCTCTTCTAGATATTTTATTTAGTCAAAATTTATTCTAAAATGAATTGTTTTCATTTTGAAAATGTATCTTAGTTGTATTCAGGCCACTGTTATTTCTGATAATGCTATTGTCAATAGCTTACACAAAAAGTTTTATTAACACAAAGACTCCTTTTCCCCTTTAAAGTATATTTACCTCAACGGTATAGATTCAAATTGAGCAAGTTTCTTTTTTTTTTTTTCCTCACCTACTAAATTTAATCTTGCCAGAGTCAAGATAATCTTCTTCCACCCTGATGCCAATTTAACTAGTTTGTATTATTTATTATATTTAATTTTAAACCAGCTGTCATCTAAAAGTTTTGTAACTAAATACTTTTTATCTAATTTCAAAGAACTGAAAGTAGTTTAGAATATAACAAAGAAAGATTTTCACAAGTCAGCTCAGAATCACCCAAGATGCTAAGAAAATGAGTGCAGGCTAAAAACATAAATAGATAGCTTTTGTTATTTAGTTCTCATGTCTCTGTCTGATAAACAAGGCATTAGTACATTTGATTCAGATTATTAAAAGAGCATATGGAATTTCTAATCAACTTTGATATATGGAAATACCTCAAAATATTTTTATTTTAAGAAGTCTATATATATATAATCTCTACTTCCCTAAAATATAAGCAATATAGAACAAGCAACAAGAGGTAAAACTCCTTATGGAGCTACTAAAAATGAGCTTCTGTGACAGTACTAACATTTATGGTTGCCAGCTTTTATTTGGGGTAATAGATTATACTGCCGTTAAAACATAGGATTTAGACTTACAAGTCAAACGTGTTTATTGAGTACCTACTCTATAAAAAGCACTATTATAGACGTAATGGTTACATCGATGAGAATGAGAGAGAGTCCTTGCCTCTTCATTAAGGCTTTCAAGAATGTAAAATGGGGATAGAAATGACTATAGATATTTTTTTTAGCAAAGGTAGTTGAGAAATATATCCCTCTGCAAATGATATTTGATCTCTCATTGATATGACAAGGAGAAAGCCAAGTAAAAATCTATGCAATGAATTTCCCAGAGGAAAAGAGGTCTTTGAGAAAAAAAAATTTTTTTTCTCAAAAAGAGAAGAAATACAAAGGACCTCAGAAACAAAAAGAGTAATGTAGGGAAGCAGAATTTGTAGTAAATGAGGGCAAGTAACAAGTTAGGGAGTAGATCATGTAAAAATTGGTAGACATGGTAAGAAGTTAGAAAGGTTTTCTGTTTGCGACGGGGAGTTTTAGGTAGGGCAACAACTTGATGTTATTTGAGCCTGTGAAAGATCATTCAGGCTATTGTGTAGTACATGGTTTGCAGGGTACCAAGAAGTGAGGCATGGAGACCTGACAGGAGATTGTATCTGGAATCTGGATATTGGTGGCTTGAAGAAGGTTCGTAGTGGCATAAGTAATGAGGTTTAGATCTCTTTGGAAATGGATTTGAGAGGACTTTCTGGTGAAGTGGATGTAGAATGTAAGGGCAAGATGCATCACAGATAAGTCTAAGATTTTTGGTCTGAGTAAAGGGTAGATTATGATCTATTTACTGTTAAGTAGTGTTTTTTCTAGGGCAGTCTGTATATTGATAATAATATGATGTAGATGATATTGACATTATTTTGACTGTATGATATCAAAATCGTCTTTTCATGTTTGGGTCTTAGGCAATACAATGCACATCTCCCACTATAAAATATACAAGTGCCAAATAATCAATTTCCACAGGTAACTGTACCAATAGCATGGGCACTAAACTAATGCTCTTGCAGTCAGGGGCACATGCCCTAGATATTGACATAAGAAATTATGATCAAAAGAATTAACAGCAATAGTAAATTGTCCTCTCTGGCTGCAGTGGCAGCTGTATTAAGTCACTTCAGCAACAGTAGAAGTAGTGTTAGCAGCAGTTTCCAGGATAAAAGGGTTAATTGTGTTTGCAGCACACTGACAGTAGTTCAGGCTGGAATATCTAGAGTTCTAACAAGGTGGCCACTGTTTCTCTGCTAAACCAGTTTTGTGGAGGGATTTTGGGCGTGCTCTCAGGTTGCGTATCTTCTAAGAATGATACTCTAGGGATCCCAACAATTTTTTGAGTCAACCAACATCCTTTTTTTTTTTCTTTTTATGCTTGAATTCACTAGACACATCTTCAGTGCTTTTGTTTGTTGGAAGATTTTTAATCACAGTCTCAATTTCAGTGCTTGTGATTGGTCTATTTATGTTTTCTGTTTCTTCCTGGTTCAGTCTCGGAAGGTTGTGCTTTTGTATGAATTTGTCATTTCTTCCAAGTTGTCCATTTTATTGGCATATAGTTGCTTGTAGTAATCTCTCATGATCCTTTGTATTTCTGCAGTGTCAGTTGTTACTTCTGCCTTTTCATTTCTAATTCTATTGATTTGAGTCTTCTCCCTTTTTTTCTTGGTAAGTCTGTCTAATGGTTTATCAATTTTGTTTATCTTCTCAAAGAACCAGCTTTTAGTTTTATTGATCTTGGTGATCGTTTCCTTCATTTCTTTATCATTTATTTCTGATCTGATCTTTATGATTTCTTTCCTTCTGCTAACTTTGGGTTTTTTTCGTTCTTCTTTCTCTAATTGCTTTAGGTGTAAGGTTAGGTTGTTTATTTGAGATTTTTCTTGTTTCTTGAGGTAGGATTGTATTGCTGTAAACTTCCCTCTTGGAACTGCTTTTGCTGCATCCCATCGGTTTTGGGCCGTCGTGTTTTCATTGTCATTTGTTTCTAGGTGTTTCTTGATTTCCTCTTTGATTTCTTCAGTGATCTCTTGGTTATTTAATAGCATATTGTTTAGCCTCCATGTGTTTGTATTTTTTACAGATTTTTTTCCTGTAACTGATATCTAGTCTCATAGTGTTGTGGTCAGAAAAGATACTTGATATGATTTCAATTTTCTTAAATTTACCAAGGCTTGATTTGTGACTCACAATATGGTCTATCCTGGAGAATGTTCCATGAGCACTTGAAAAGAAAGTGTATTCTGTTGTTTTTGGATGGAATGTCCTATAAATATCAATTAAGTCCATCTTGTTTAATGTATCATTTAAAGCTTGTGTTTCCTTCTTTATTTTCATTTTGCTTGATCTGTCCATTGGTGAAAGTGGGGTGTTAAAGTCCCCTAGTATTATTGTGTTACAGTCGATTTCCCCTTTTATGACTGTTAGCATTTGCCTTATATATTGAGGTACTCCTATGTTGGGTGCATAAATATTTACAATTGCTATATCTTCTTCTTGGATTGATCCCTTGATCATTATGTAGTGTCCTTCTTTGTCTCTTGTAATAGTCTTTATTTTAAAGTCTATTTTGCCTGATATGAGAATTGCTACTCCAGCTTTCTTTTGATTTCCATTTGCATGGAATATCTTTTTTCATCCCCTCACTTTCAGTCTGTATGTGTCCCTAGGTCTGAAGTGGGTCTCTTGTAGACAGCATATATATGGGTCTTCTTTTTGTATCCATCAGCCAGTCTATGTCTTTTGGTTGGAGCATTTAATCCATTTACATTTAAGGTAATTATCAATATGTATGTTCCTATTACCATTTTCTTAATTGTTTTGGGTTTGTTATTGTAGGCCTTTTCCTTCTCTGTGTTTCCTGCCTAGAGAAGTTCCTTTAGCATTTGTTGTAAAGCTGGTTTGGTGGTGCTGAATTCTCTTAACTTCTGCTTGTTTGTAAAGGTTTTAATTTCTCTGTCGAATCTGAATGTGATCCTTGATGGGTAGAGTAATCTTGGTTGTAGGTCCTTCCCTTTCATCACTTTAAATATGTCCTGCCACTCCCTTCTGGCTTGCAGAGTTTCTGCTGAAAGATCAGCTTTTAACCTCACGGGGATGCCCTTGTATTTTGTTTGTTGCTTTTCCCTTGCTGCTTTTAATATTTTTTCATTGTATTTTGTTTTTGATAGTTTGATTAATATGTGTCTTCGTGTGTTTCTCCTTGGATTTATCCTGTATGGGACTTTGCACTTCCTGGACTCGACTGACTATTTCCTTTCCCACGTTAGGGAAGTTTTCAACTATAATCTCTTCAAATATTTTCTCAGTCCGTTTCTTTTTCTCCTCCTCTTCTGGGACCCCTATAATTCGAATGTTGGTGAGTTTAATGTTGTCCCAGATGTCTCTGAGACTGTCCTCAATTCTTTTCATTCTTTTTTCTTTATTCTGCTCTGCAGTAGTTATTTCCACTATTTTATCTTCCAGGTCACTTATCCGTTCTTCTGCCTCCGTTATTCTGCTATTGATCCCTTCTAGAGAATTTTTAATTTCATTTATTGTGTTGTTCATCATTGTTTGTGTGCTCGGTAGTTCTTCTAGTTCCTTGTTAAACATTTCTTGTATTTTCTCCATTCTATTTCCAAGATTTTGGATCATCTTTACTATCATTACTCTGAGTTCTTTTTCAGGTAGACTGCCTATTTCCTCTTCATTTGTTTGTTCTGGTGGGTTTTTACTTTGCTCCTTCATCTGCTGCGTATTTCTTTGTCTTCTTGTTTTGCTAACTTACTGTGTTTGGGGTCTCCTTTTCGCAGGCTACAGTTTCGTAGTTCCCATTGTTTTTGGTGTCTGCCCCCAGTGGCTAAGGTTGGTTCAGTGGGTTCTGTAGGCTTCCTGGTGGAGGGGACTGGTGCCTGCGTTCTGGTGGATGAGGCTGGATCTTGTCTTTCTAGTGGGCAGGACCACACCCGGGGGTGTGTTTTGGGGTGTCTGTGAACCTATTATGATTTTAAGCAGCCTCTCCGCTATTGGGTGGGGTTGTGTTCCTGTCTTGCTAGTTGTTTGGCATGGTATGTCCAGCACTGGAGCTTGCTTGTCATTGAGTGGAGCTGGGTCTTAGCGTTGAGATGGAGATCTCTGGGAGAGCTCTCGCTGATTGATATTACATGGTGCCAGGAGGTCTCTGGTAGTCCAATGTCCTGAACTCGGCTCTCCCACCTCAGAGGCTCAGGCCTGACACCCGGCCGGAGCACCAAGACCCTGTCAGCCACACTGCAATCTGGTTATGGAGTTTACTGCAGAGCTGACTCAAATTCAAGTCTGCCGATTGACCAGCAATGAGTGTTTCTACCCATGTGAGACCTGTCAAGTCAAAGCGCTGAGACACCGAGGTTTGAAGCTAAGAGAGGTTTTACTCACAAGGCAGTCCAACAGGGAGCAGGAGAACAAATCTCAAACCCACTGTCCTCCTTCCCTGAAGGCAAGGGGCTCAGGGTACCCCTTTGTGAAGTATTTATCAAGGTCGTGGGCTAAAGGGAAAAGGAAATAAAAGGTGTCACAGACATTAGAGGAGAAAAGTTGAAAAATATTTTAACTAATAGAAAAATTAATGTATTAAGGAAGTGAAGTAAAACTATTTTCCATGGTTATTGGTTAGTCTATATATATATATATATATATATATATATATATACATGCTTTTCAAATAAATGCATGCACTATCCGCAAATGTATACTTAATTATCTTGAGGAAATTCTCCTGGAATTAATGCATGTTTTCTTTCTGACTTAAAAGAATGAGTTAATTTATTACCATAGTGGCATTGCTATATTACTTTTTATTTAATGAAATATTTATTGAGGCAATGTGGCACTACCATACAAGGCAACATGGGAGATATGAAAATAAAGAAACAGATTAGGTGTGTAGAAAAGATGAAGCATTCAAAAAATTGTGAATTTATTTGTTTGATTCTAAAATTTGAACTTTGGGGTAAAGAGTCTTTGAATAAGGGAAGCACAGACAGAAGAGGCTGTAAATGGTTTTAGAATGTCTTGAATGCTGTACCTTCTCCATCCTTTCCCACTATACCTCTTTTGCCAGGTCTTAAATGTTCACCATCATCATTACAATAACAAGTTATGAAAAAAAATTGTATTGATATGGATTTATGTAGATAGCTTAACTGTAAGTAATGTCTACTGAAAAAAGAAAAAATGCAAAACCTAAAAGTTGAGAGTTATGTTTTATTCGGTGGACAAATCTGAGGACTTAAGCCTGGGACATAGCATTTCAGATAATTCTGAGAAACTTTTCTGAAGAGGAAGGGGGGGCGCCAGGATATATAGGAGTTTTTGCAACAAAACCAGGTAGTCAGAATATCAAAAGATTACTGTTAATAAAAGAAAACCAGATATCTCATGTTAAGGAATTTAGCACTTTTCTATGTATGGCAAGATGCAAGAGTCTGGGATCACTGAAGTCATTCCTTTGATATGCACCTCAGCTATCTGGGGCCAGTATCCTGTGTTTTCTCATCCTGTGTTTCCTTAGGCTGCACCGTCGGGGGTGGCTGCAGTCTGGTGACTGCTAGGTGGCAGGCATTCTTTATTTCCTTCCTGAGTTCCCTCAGCCTTTACCATCCGGGAGGCCGTAATGTGGTGGCTTGATCCTTCATTTACTGATATGGCAGGAAGCATTCTTAGTTCACAGTAATAATGAATATATTGATTGGTATAGTAAGTCAGCAGCTCTCTCTGAATAAACATCAATGACTATTACATTTCTGAAAAGATAATTTTTAAATTTAGATATTTTTATAAAGCTCACCTTTCCCAAATTTATAATATACAAATAAAAGTATCCAACACATTCCTGTTGAATGGCTTGGTGTAAAGAACAGTTCTCTAGCAATACATTATGTGCTGCAATTGTTTTTTATACGCTAGTTAGTAGAATACGTCAGTGAACCCTCATCCTCACTTCCCTGATGATGATATGAAGAGGGAAAGAGCCATCTTGTTATACCAATGCACTGAATGTTGACTGGGTAGTATGGAATAGCTTCTGAAAATTGTTGGACTGATAGGGTAAAGCACTTTTACCTTTTTCAAAAGTCATACAGTGTCTTCTTTGAGAAATGAAATAGCATAAAATTGAATAGTATATTCACAACCTACAATTGAGGAGTCACTTGGCAGTTCAGAAGATCTTGTCATCTTCAAATTGTTTCTAATAGTTATCTCCAGCACTTCTTTCAATGAATGTATACAACAAATTTGTATCATTTCTATTGCAAATACATAGAGTTTTCTCAGAATCAGAATAGGTAAAAATAGAAGAATAAAAGCATATTGCAAAAGAACTTTGGCCTTGGTGCACTGCAGATATTTTCAATCACATTTATTTTGATTAAAAATGAACAAGATGTGGTAACATGTACTAAAAATATGAAGCAAAAGCAAGTTCTCATTTAAGCAACTGGAGAAGACCTTGGTCATACACAAAGTCTGCATAATAATACAAATGCATTTTGAAAAAAAGAAAAAAGTTTTTAATCATCTTAAAGTTACCAATATAGCTGACTGGGTTAAACTGACAAGTATAAAAAGCAATGGAATATGCCAAGATAAATTTTTAAAACCTAAGGCTATTTCTACATGATAATCTTAAGATCTCTTTAAGTAATAGGTGAGAATAAAGTTAAATAAGTAATTTATTAATTTATATATATGGTTAAAATATGGGTATCTCTTTTGATCATATATTTCCTGAAAATAAAAGCTGCATTATTTTGATTGAAAAAATGTATGTATATGTGTGTATATATTTATATATATATATACATATAATTTCTAATTCAATAATGTATTTAAATAAATATGCTATTATTCAAATTTCTTCAAAACTAATCACGTGTGGTATTTTTAATTTAGTCTATTGACAGTCTCTGGCATACATTTAAATTTGGGCATTTATTTCATTTTCTTTACATTTCTCAGTGACTTGTTACTCCTTTATATCACATGCAAACATTAAGTTTTATCTCACATCCTAAAAAAGTAAAAATAAAAAGAAAAGCAAGTTTTCAACCCCTTTTCCTTCCTGTAATATCCCATTCTTTGCCTTTCTCATAAACCTAAACAGAATTGTTTATATTTGCCATCTTAAAATATCTCCTCCTATGTTGCTTTAAATGCCCTTTGAACTTCATCATTCTGTCAAAATGCGACATCATTGTCTTTAAGTACCTTCGCTGTCTAACTGTGGCATCCCATACCTTTTACCTCTCCTCTTGAAAACTTGCTTTCCACCTGGCCCCCACATCTCCACCCTCCCCTAAATCTCATGCCTCTGTCTGATTGCTTCTCTTTAGGCCTCCTTACTGGTCATTACATAGTAATGTGATGCTTATTATTTTATATTTTTCATAGTTTGAATATTAAATTGCTTTTCTGTATATATTACCAAGCTTTTTTTTTCTCTAATTTCCCAGATAGTTCAATTATCTGCTGTCTGAAACAGCTATTTGATTTCTTTTTAAACTTTTACCAACACCACTCCAAATATGAGCTGATGATTTTATCTTCTCTTATATATTTAAAAAGTATTTATTAGTGAATTTTACAACATACATAGTAGTACCAGGGACTTCCCTGGTGGCTCAGTGGTTAAGAATCCACCTGCCAATGCAGGGGACACAGGTTCAACCCCTGGTCCAGGAAGATCCCACATGCCACGGAGCAACTAAGCCCATGTGCCACAACTACTGAGCCTGCACTCTAGAGCCCGTGAGCCACAACTACTGAGCCTGTGTGCCACAACTACTGAAGCCTACGTGCTCTAGGGCCTGGGCATCACAACTACTGAAGTCCGTGCGCCTAGAGCCCATGCTCCACAACAAGAGAAGCCACCACAATGAGAAACCCAAGCACTGCAATGAAGAGTAGCCCCTTGATTGCCGCAACTAGAGAAAAGCCCACGCACAGCAATGAAGACCCAAAGCAGCCAAAAAAAAAAAAAAATGTAGTACCATGTTAATATTCTCGTATCTTAGCTTTTGCTCAGTCTTTTCAAGATTTATATATATTTTTATGAAAACATTAAATCAATTTAATACTTTAAAGCAATTTAATAATATGCATACTTTTTTACTGAACCGAACTTGGGTCTGCTCACCAGATGAGTAGCAAAGTCAATCTACTGACAACAGGCTGTGGTGAAGAAAAGTACAGCGTTTCACATTGTCCTATTTTCAGAATTATATTGAAGTAAATATACCTTTACCAACCTCTCAGAGATGTCACACAGTCAAGCTTAATTGGATTTTGTTTATGAAAACCACTCTTTTTCTCTCGGGCCCTAAAAGAAACTTGGTGCCAGGTAATTAAGGATAATCATGTTAATAGGTCATCTTCATTGTGATTTTATCTGTTAAAAGCAAAGCAAAACAAACAACAACAAAACTACTTCTGAGTCTGGAAAACTATATCTAGAAAACATCTTCTCTATTATTCATAGTCTCAATAAGGCATTCTTCACCAGTGTCTTAAGGCCATGGACATACTGACCAAAAATCGTCATGGCCTCCACACTCAGAATTTTCCAGGCTCAGGGAAGCTCTTTCTAGACCTGCTCTCCTCTCCTGAGTAAGTTAGTTTCTAAGCAGGAACTGCTAATGAGTCAAGCATCCAGGCATTTACTTCTTCATGTAATCAATTTCAGTTGACTTTGACCTGGTCATGACTTTGAAAAATAGAATGGAATACAGGCGATCAGTGTGGTATCTGAGGCTAGATCATAAAAAGCCTTGGAGCATCTGCCTAAATTTCGTGTTAGGGTTGCTTTTTTTCTTTTGATACTACTTCCCAGGACGTAGCTACTATGCTTAGACAAACATAAATTAAATGCAGAAGTCAGAAGTAGGTGCTCTGGTAAACAACCCAAGTGAGGTCCCAGGCAACAGTCAGACACTGCCCGTCTTGTGATGTAACCACCTTGGCCCAGCCTAGTGGCACTTTAGGATTATTATAGTTCAGCTGTACTATAACCATGTGAAAAACCTCAGGCAAGAACAGTTCAGCTAAGTCCAGTCAAGGAATCACATTCCTTTGCTTCTATTGTATGGCTTCTTGTGAATTGTTACAAACACATGCCGTGGTTTATGGCTCCATTTCAACCCTCCTTTGTAAGTAATTCTTTATTAAAATATGTGCAGCATAAGTATTGATATAATTATTCTGAGATACAGAATACAGATAACATAAATGGCATTTATGAATAAGACGTATAATTTTTAAAAATAACACTTTATGTAATGGGAATATAAATGATCACATAAACAAATACAGAAATTAACCTTTCTGTGTATTTTCTACAGGGCATTGATAATACAGATGAAATCATAAGGAGGTGCATTTATTATCCTTTTATTTCATTCAAGCCAATGTAATTTAAAAATTCACTTAGATTAGTTTTAACTTTAATTAAAATGTTTGCATATATTTTCTACAGAGTGAGCCATAAAATTGAATATAGTAGTAAATGGTTCTGAATAATGCCTTTAAGATCATTAAGGTGAACCAAAAACAACATAAAGAAGCAAGAAGCAACATAATTAACTGTTAAAGAATGTATTTTTAGCAATTTAAGCTGAAAAAGATTAATTGCAATGTTAATTTTGTTAATTTTAATTTGAAGAAATATATTTTTGTTCTAGATTTGTTTGTTTTCACTCAGAAGGAACTTATCTGATAATTTAACAACTTTGAATATTTATTTCTATTAATTTTCCTGGACCCACTGGCTCATTTAAAGGCTGTCCATGGCCAATTTGCAAACGTGTAGTATCTCTGTCATGGTTTACCTGAAAAACAAAGAGGTATCCCCTATGCAAACTGTTCCTAATTATACTTTTTAGCATGTTGTGGAAGTAGCAGACGTAATCTTCAGAATCTTCCAAGCCTGTTTACTGACAGGCTTTACTGATCTTTCTAAAGTCTTTTCCTCAGTGATGTGTTAATTTTATTTTTTAATCTCATTAGTAAAAAGAGTTTCCCACTTATTTAACAAAGACATAATCTTCATAGGCTGGATTGGATAATAATTCCTATTTGCTTTGAGAGTGAAGATTATTTTATAATTTTAGTATTATGTCTCTGACTTTGTTGGAGGAGATCATTAGAAGAATTTGTTTTCTAATTTAAACTTCATGTTTCCAGACTTTTCCTCTGGAGATCCTGACTCACAATGTCTGAAGTATGACTATTTAATTAGCCAACCACCTGATTCTTATCTGACAGACTTGAAAAATACTATCAAGTTATTCATTAACTTATTATAACAAAAACTTATTATGGGGCAGATTGTAGACATTATTAATATTTGATTTTGAACACAAAAATATCGCTTCAAAGAATGAGGAGAAAGGATTGCCACTCTAGATGTGTATTTCAAATGCCCACTTTCTCAAGGCTACTTACAGTCTTTACTCAAAAAAAGCCACTGTTATTTAGTATACTCTTTAAAGGATTTATAAGATTTCTAAATATTGCATAACACATTAAATCCTGAAAAATGTAGTTTATCTTGAAGTACTTTTGGAAAAAAGTATGTGAAAATAAAGTTATTTTTAGAATTCTATATTATATTTAGTTATCACAGCCCCTCCTTTCCAGTATGGTACTATAGTATCTAGCTAGATCTAACAATTTAGCTTTAAACAATAAAAAAAATATTAATAGATGGACCATATCAATGTCTGGTCAACAAAAAATAGTCAAGGTGTGAAAGAACCAATGGTCACATCCAATGGTTTTTAGATTTTTTCATTGCCTCTGCTGATTTTTTCTCTGCTCTTGTTCTTGGTAAACATCTCACCAGATATTAAAATATTTTAGCTTTTCAATATAGATTTGGCTTGTCGGGGTTTTTGTATTAGAGAATGGTTTACTAAATACAAAATCGTAAAGTTTATGACTGTCACGTCCTACATCTCTAGCTGAGAAAATAGCAAGCCACTTTAGAAGAATGGATGGATCCAGTATTTATATTCCAACTTTTTAATGATAATCAAGTTCTGCAAATCAGCTAAGATTTAATTAAATTAAAATTTCAATATAATGACTTGATTGCCAAGATAAATGGGAAAAAATAGCATCAGGAAAAATTAGTACTGAATATGCAGATGAATGATATTGGACCCCTCCTGCCATCATATACCAAAAGTAACTCAAATATGTCCTAAGGCATAAATGTAAGAGCCAATAAAAGAACTCTTAGGGAAAAACATATGAATGGATCTCAAATTATACAATGGTTTCTTAGACATGACACCAAAAACACAAAAAATAAAATAAAAATAAAAAGATTAATTAGACTTAATCAAAATGAAAAACTTTTGTGCTAAAAAGGACACCATCAGGAAAGTGAAAATACATTTCTCAAAAAGATACAAATGGATAATAAATACATGAAAATATGTTCAGTATCATTAGTGATTAGGGTAATGTGTATCAAAACCACAGTGAGATACCCCTTCACACCCATTAGGATGTCCATAAGCAGAAACATCGAAAATAACAAGTGTTGGTAAGGATGTGGAGAAAGTGGAGCCCTCACACACTGATGGTGAGAATGTAAAATGGTGCAGTAACCTTGAAAAACAGTCAGTTCCTCTAAATTTTAAATATAAATATACCATATGAAATAATTCCAATACAAGGGATATAAAAACTTGCATGCAAATGTTTATAACAGCACTATTGATAATAGTGAAAATCCAAATGCCCATCAACTGATGAATGAGTACATAAAATGTTGTATAACCATACAGAGTATCATTTGGCAATAAAAAATGAATGAAATACCAATACGTGCTACAACATGCATGACCCTTTTAAACTTATGCTAAGAAAAAGGAGCCAATAATAAAAGACAATGTATTCTATCATTGCACTGATCTCATATGCCCAAAATAAGCAAATCTCTAGAGACAGAAAATAGATTCGTAATTGTCTATGCCTGGGAAGTTGGTTAGTATGGGTAGTAAAGGGGTGATAGCCAAAACCCAAGAAATTAAAGGAGAAGATGTCATCTCTTAAGAGAGGTTTCTTCTAGTCTTCATTTATAATATTGCTCCCCTTCCCCATTCACTCTCTTTCATCTAAAAAAAAAAAGACATTTTTATATTGCTTACCACAATCAAATAATTTCATATATTTATTGGTTTACTTGTTTATAGCCTGAAGGAGAGTAGGTCATCAATATTTTAGTGAATGTATGAATGAGTGTGTAAAATAATAAAATTATAAATTATTATTTCTCTAAAATGTAGAGTTAGCTAATCTAAATTTGGCAGTTTTATACATGTCCGTATTCATTCATACATATTTATGAAGAGAATATTGGGGAAATAGGCACTGTATTTTGTTTCAGCAAATCTATTAGTAATCACTGCTGCTGGTTAATGCCTATGATTATTAGAAAGGACAATTTTGTGTGGAATCTCTGCTTTAGCTGGTGACTACAATGAAGAACATCATAGTTTAATTTTTCTACAAACTGAAGTAATTTAGAAGGAATAGAAATGATAAGACTTATTTATGATCACACCACAAAAAACTGTGATATGAATAACATTAGTCTTCTGCATCTTTACTATCTTCTCATTAATGTTCTCTTACTTCTTCGTGTGCTTCTTACTTTGGGTGTCTTCATGTGTAATTTTCTGATGTTCTATCTTACTTTCCCTCTACTTTCTCAGCTCTTGTCCCTCAATCTGACAAATAAAACCTAGTTATTAATGGTCCTTCCATCAGGGACTTTGTCATCTCCACAAAAGTATAACAAATTGCTCACAGCACTTAAATGTTTGAAAATTACGGCTCTATAGCCAAAAAATGGAGATATTTGGGGCATTTAAGAAACCTCATGTCATAGTGCATATGTCTTGTCCCTTTTAACACCATAAGGATTATTATCTGATCACTTTTCTAAAGTTCTAGAAGTTGTTGTCTTCCACACTCCAGAATGAAGAAGGAAATATCAGGTGCATTAGGATACATGCCAAGATTGTCAGGAAACAGTACTGTTAATTAGCCAAAATACTGGTGGGAAGCAAAACTGGACAACACTTACGTAAGTCTAAGAAACCATTGAATGAGATGAAGGTTCTCGGTGAATGCTTTTTATTAATTTATTAAAATTTCTGGTTGTATTTGAGATAGTTGATTTAGGTTCTTAGAAATTGAAACTGTATATGTATATTGAATGACTCACACTAAATACCTAAAACTGAAATTATAAACTATTTAAGTAGATACTCACATACTTAGTTTTAAGAAATAAAGTAATTCCAGCCAATAAAACGGAATTATTTCTCTGTTTGGGGGATATTGCCTGTTTAAGTTCCTTGACTCACTAAATTCTTATATTATCCTATGTGTTATAGAAAAAAATATCTATTTTTCATGTACAAATTATCTAGGAAGTATTTTTGTTAACTGAAGAGAAAATAGATTAACAGAAAGAAAATGACAAGTATTTTACAGATCTAAACATTTTTACACTCCAGACTTGCATTCTGTAATGATTTAGGCCAACTACTGAGTCCTCGACATCTGTCTTTATAATGTGGGGACATCCCACACAACATCCACAAAAAGTGATTAAAATGAGGATAAGGAACGATGGAGTCAGAAGGAATAAAAACTCTTGGAAAGGGGAAAAAATGACTTTTAGCTTTACCTATCTCTTCCTACCTTTGTGTTTTGAAAACCAAGTGATAGACAAAAGAGCTAAAAGAAAAGGTAATGAAAAAGCTATTTAAGACAGCGGTCCCCAACCTTTTCGGCACTAGGGACCAGTTTCGTGGAAGACAGTTTTTCCACGGGTGGAGTGGGCAGGGCGGGTAGGGTGGGGTTTGTTCAGGTGGTAATGTGAGCGATGGGGGCGATGGTTCAGGAGGTAATGCAAGTGATGGGGAGCCATGGGGAGCAGCAGATGAAGCTTCACTCGCTCGCCCGCCGCTCACCTCCTGCTGTGCGGCCCCGTTCCTAACAAGCTGGGGACCAGTGCCAGTCCACGGACCAGGGGTGGGGGGCCCCTGATTTAAGAGATTAAAGAGACTTTGTCAAAATGTTATAGATTTTGTGTTTCTCATCATTAAGTCCAGAAATTGTGTTTCTGATTTTGCTTAAATCTGTAGCCTATTTTAATTTAATTAAAAACCTAGAAGGAATAGGAAGATATTGCCTCTATAATCTTTGACTTCCTAGGAAGGACGTACAATATAAGAGTTAGCTTTGATGCATAATATAAGAACTAGCTTTTATTGTGATTATGAGTAATGTTGCTATGAACAATTTCATTCAACATTTTCATTTAAAAATAAATGTGCCCTACTAATCTTGAAAAGCAGATTAAATTAAAATGAATATTTCTTAATCATTTACATTTAACTAAAACTTTAATTAGATGGGCTCTAATAGTTCAAAACCAATAGATTTTAGAAATAGCTCTCAGATGTTCAGCCTGGTTTTCTTCAACATAATGATTTGTATATGAGTTCATGAAACATTTGCTCTCAAAGCATTGAAGTAGGCCAGCTAGGTTCTGATACCAAACAGATACATTTTTTTCTTTGTTTATAATTAAAACATAAAGTCTTTGTGAAAAGAAAAAGAAATGAAAATTGCAGTGTTACACTGAAAAGAAAACTATGAGGGTCGAATAGCATGTTAAAAAGTTTAAGACATTTAGATAAAAATAGGAATGTTGATCTGCTTATTTACAAATCAGGACAGCATGTCCACATAAGAGAATAGGTAGCAGATATAAGCAAAAGGACCTTTCTTGTCCAAACAGCTGAAGAGCAGCCTTTGAAAGGGCTGGTCATATTTGTATTACAATATTAGTAAGGTAAGGTTAATAATTAAATATATTTGTATATGTAGTATTTAAATCAAAATTAAGGACTTCCTTTTGTTTCTCACATTAGCTATTCATAAAACTCAAGTAAGTTTTGAAAATCTGCTTATATAGTTGGAGATCACTACAGTTTTAAAGAGAAATTTTAATTGGACTAAAATATATCTATAATTAGAGGTCAGAAATTAAATTTTTTAAAAAATTGAGATGGAAAAGTAATACTCATAATATATTCAACAGTATATTAGTATGTAGAACCCGTACGGATAACACCAACTGAAAAGGAAAGTATGCTTCTGATTAGGTTAATTTTTGGTTGGTAAATATCTAAATAAATGTTAAATATAAAAATATATTTTATAACTTATTATCAATATGCATATATAAATGATTTCTTAAAAATCAGTACTCTTCTATGTAATTTCTTAGTTTGTCTACAGTAAAACAAGTAATCAAATATGTTCCTACTACTTGTGTCTGATAATAAGACAAATGATGTTGCTTATGTTCAGTGATATAGTATAATTTTTGAAATAAGTATACCACAATAAAAATATTCCTAATAATTTGGAAATTATATAAATATTCCTAATAGGTTGCAGGGCCTACAAAATCATGATATACCTAGCAACTAGCAGTTACATAAAATTTTATTTTATTTAAAAATTCTGACTGAAGATTATGGCAGTCTTACTATGAGTATATAGAGTAGTATCAGGCAGAAAATATCTAATACCATTTTGAGATATATTTAACAGACTAGAAATTAAAGGGCTAGGTATTAATACTCCATCCATCCATATCCAGTATTAGGCAGTCATTGTCTGAATTATATTTCAAATGCTCAAACTGCCAAGCATCCAGGAATGAGATAAAAGTATAATCCAACTTAGTTATTATCTGGAAAGTTGAAAGGAATTCGATTTGGTGACAGGATCGGAATAGAATACTACGCAATGGTAGGAACCAAAATTAGTTTCTCAAAAGCAATGACATTTAGCAAAAATATGTGGAGAATAAGTTGAAACTTGTTAGAACAGAAAGATATTTAAAATATAGGAGATATAATGTAGGAATAGGTTGGTAATTCCTGTTTTAAAATGGTCTTAAATAAATTTAGAAAGCTTATTTCTGGATTTTCTTCTTTCACCGGCCATAAACTAGAACTTGTTTTATTTTTGTCCTGTGCTACATTAGTCCCAGTTTGTTATGTAATGAAATAGTCTCATGCTTATTCATGGCTTTTAATATGTATTGCTGATAATGCTTAGTCTTTCTATTAGCAAAATGCTTAAAGTTAACACTTTGTTATATTCAAATTCATAGAATGAATTAAGGGTTAATTGTGTAACTATAAAAAGATATTTTTTCTAATGCCGTTGGATTTTTCCTTACCATACTTTTCAATGTTCAATCATTTAACCATATGAAGATTAAAAACAAAAAAGCTTTTCGAACTATTTCAAGCATTGCCTGTAATTACATGATATTTAAATGATTTTATCCAAGTTTAACAATATATATTCAACAACAACTGAGTTATGTAAACGTTTTAGCATTGTCAAGCTTTGATACCTCAAACTCATAAAGCACATTACTTAGCTTGATCTTTCCATTAGGCAAAAGTACTTAGGATGTAACCTTTTGAATCATTTCTACTCCTTCCTATCATACATAAATTCTAACTAAGGGGAAATCATTTGTTTTTGAGTCTCTGGATTTTGCACCTTATATTGTATAACCTATACTACCATGTCATTAAAAATAATGTTGGTAGCAGAAGAATATAAACATCAATAAATATATTCTTACAAACTTTTAAATCCAAACGTAAACATATGGTGAGAAACATCTCAGTGTTTGTAAGAGGGTGAGCTTGTTTTTGCTGGACTGTGATTTGCTAAATCATTTCTGGTTGGCTTCTAAGAAGTCATCAAAAGGTCCTGAATCTTACAACTCATAGATTCAATGATTTTTCAAAGGGTTGTGGGTTTTAGTTTTTATAGATCTTGACATTTTGCTAATGCATAAGCACTTTGGAAAATAGAGTTATGTCAATTGCACAAATTTACCCTCCAAAATTACCACAGTTACCTTTAACATAATATTTAAACTTAAAAAATGAGGCAATATATTGATATTACCATTCATTAAAATATTGAACCCAAGGTCAACTCCCTGTACTGAAATTCCAAAACTCCACATCTATATACGTTTGAAGCCAAAGCACACTTTGTAGGAAAATTTGACATGAACATGATAAAACTGCAATCTTTATTTTACTTAGTGTGAATATTCACATATTTTACTAGAGCAATTGTTTTTGATTTGAGTATGCTTCCACAGATTTCCTTGTAAATGCTGCTTATTATAGAGAATACACAATCTTCCAAAATCTAAAAAGTTCTGAAGCCCAAAACATATTTGTCTGTAAGGATCAGGTAAGATATTCTGTACATATATAAAAATAAAATATTACATTTACATAGCAAATAGGCTTTATATATTGTGCTAGTTACTGTAATGCATGCTTCTATAGCAAATAACTTCTCAATATCAGCAGTTTATAAACAAGAACTTTTATCTCTGTCAACATAACATTTCAAGGCTGCTGTAACTAAGCAGTCACCTTTCTGTCATATTAGGCTTCTGGAGTCCAGGTTTCTTGCTGTGGATGGGTCAACCCTTAGTTCTTTTGATTACCAGCTGGTGCAATGGAGTAAAGTGGATGGAGTAGGAACACTGCTTTCCTAAAGCTTTCTCCTAGAAATCATGCTCATCAATGTGTCTTGTCTTTTAAGGCTGAGAAGTAACTGCAGGACCACACTATACGCTAGAGGGATGGGAATACAGTCTGTGATTGTACAGCCCCTTTTAAGAGACATGTCTCTATGGTGAAAGAGTGAGCACAGATTTTTGGTGGATAGAAAAAAGTCTCTTCCACAGGTTCTGTTAAATTACACATTCAACTACTTAATTTTTTCTATTTTAATTCACATCTAAATTGTGTTCCACAAGCTATGAAATTTAAGAATATTCTTTGTTGTGGTTGTATTGTTGGTTGTTTAAAAAAATGAGAAAAGTAGCATTTTTCTTCCCATCTCAAAGAGATAACAATGACAAGTAATGTTTCTCCTTGCTCTCTCTCTCTCTCTCTCAGTCTCTCTCTCCCCTCTAATCGAAGGTCCTTTGGCTGCATTTGTAAATCTATCTCTACAGGATCCCAGGAAACCTCTCTTTTGGATGCCACAGTTGCAGATTTTACAAGGTCCCTTAGGAAAGCAGTATGCACTTAGAATTGAACATTGCATATGGATACATCAATAGCATGCTTTTGTCAAAACGGACAAAATTCCAGTTATAAGATAAATAAGTATGAGGGATGTAATGTACGATATGATGACTATTAACACTGCTCTATGATATATAAGAAAGTTGTTAAGAGAGTAGATCCTGAGAGTTCTCATCACAAGGAGAATTTTTTTTTCTTTTCCTTTCTTGTATCTATATGAGAAGATGGATGTTAACTAAACCTATTGTAATCATTTCACAATATATGTAAATCAAACCCTCATGCTGTACACCATAAATTTATATGGTGATATATGTCACTTATTTCTCAATAACACTGGAAAAAAAAGAATTGGGTAAAATTTTTCTCAAATATCATGTTTGCTAAGATATTAATATCACTAATAGTATAAATTGTCTTTTTAAAGCTGGCTTTTTTTTTTCTAATTTTTATTTCCCAGTAGTTTGGGATTTGTATTTCTTATTTTCTTCTTCATTTTTATGTTATTTCTTGTTGTCAAGGAATACAATCATCATCTCCACTCCTCGATGGAAAATAAACAAACTATGTACATTTACCTTTACTACCTCTCCCTCCTCTGGCCAGAATCTAAACAGCAGCAAGCAAGCAAGGGATGCCATGAGCAGGAAGAAAGAGGAGAGCAGAGGAATCCAGCTCATCCCATCATAGCAGGCTTCCAGCCTGAAGCAGGTCCAAGCTGTTCAGAAGGAGAACAGTTAATGATAAATCAAGTTCAGTGTTTTGAATAATATCTTGGTTTGAACATTCTAATTACTGAATTGGGACGGCTTTATGATTTAAAGTTGCTGGAAGTTTTCTGACTTCTAGTTATGAAAATGTCAACCACCAAACCACTTACAAAAAACTTGAAAATCAGACATATATAAATTCATTGAAGGCCTACTAAGGCAGGACTAAATTGAGGAGACAAGATTTTAGAGAAGTGAGAAATATGAGTGAACGGGACATTATGCAATTCTTTCCCTATGAAGCACTGGGGAGACAGTGCAGCTGTGAAGAATACAGCAGACAAGAGATTGAGAAGCTGAGCAGATTTCCAGAGTTATTTTGTGTGTTGCAGAATTAATATTAGTCTTCGAGGTCCACTAAGGAGACATGGTCTGGTAAACACCTCAGACTTAAAGCTGGTACACCTAAATATTAAAACTTATAGTAAAGAAAAGAAACAAAAAATTCTTAGACTTGAATTAGCTCAATATCTCATTGGAATAATTTATCCTACCTACCATCAAGAATCAAATGTAACCAACTCTGGAAAAAGATTACATAGCCTCAAGTTACGTTTAAAACTTTATCTATAATATATCTGTCTTTCAGTCAAAAACTAAGCATAGTATCAAGCAATAACAAATGAGTGAAAACCAAATGAAACAGTAAATAATATAAACAAACTCATAGTATTCCAAAATTTAAGAATTGACGTATATGGTTTTGGAAGGAAAAAACAACTGTGATTGTATGTTTAAGAAAATGATAATGGTCATTTCTATAATGTTTATAATATCCCTAAATCTGGATACAACTCAAGTGTCTGTTAAGAAAAGAGTATATATATTATTTGTGATATTTTCATAAAATTGAACATTGCATAGCAATGAAAACAAATATGTTGATTCTCTATGAAGCAACATGATAAAAACTTGCGCATATAAAATCTAGTGAAAAAAGTCATTCACAAAAGAGTATCTAAAGTGTGTTTGCATTTACATAACATTTTTTAAAAGATAAAACAAATCCATAGTCTTAGAGATTAATATAGTAATTGCAGTGAGTGAAATGGTGTCTCTCTCTCTCTCTATATATATATATATATCTCCACTACCTAATGCTTGCAATCTATGAATGCAACTTTAATGTGAAAAATGATCTTTAAAATGCAGTTAAATTAAGATCTCAAGATGAGATCATCCTCAATGATCCATATGGGTCCTAAATCCAAAGACAAGCATCCATATAAGAGACACGCTGAGAAGAAACACAGAGGAAAAAGACATGTGAAGAGGAAGGAAGGCAGAGATTGGAGTTAGCAGCCGCAAGTAAAGGAATGCCAGGGGCCACCAAGCTGGAAGAGGCAAGGAATAATCTCTCCTAGACTTCTGAGGGATTACAGCCCTGAGAACATCTTAATTTCAGACTTCTGACTTCAAAATGTCTTCCATTTATGATAACTCTTTGCACATGTATGAGTGATAAACTTTTTTATTTCTATATTTTTTAAAGATTATTACAAAGCAACACAAATTTCTTTGGTAATAGAGGGCAAGGGAATTGGATTAGATGAGAGAAGCTCATTATTCCCTTTAACATTTATCTGCAGTTTAAACAAAATTAGCTATAGCATACAGGACTATATTACAGACAGTTTTAAAATTAATATAGTCCTATACATGGAGTAAGTTAAGATTATAGTAATGGAGAACAGATGAAATATGTTTTTCTTTTTTCTGACACCTAATATTTTTAATATACTTCAGTCTCCAGAATCAGTTTGTAATAACTATTTTCAGCAAGGTTTCCATATAAAATGATGAGGGGAAAATGGACTCAATCAATTCAATTCCTCAGTAAAAATCTCCAAGCTCATTTTAATCCAAACTGAGGTATCTAGCTGTGATCATTTAATAGATTATGGTACTATCTTCTGATTATGTTAATATAAATTTTATTTGAAATGTCAGGGCCAGAACTGAACTTTTACAAAAAGGACTCATGCTTAAATACTTCTAAGGAATACAGTCAATCCTAGTGTGGTATGGGAATCCCTCTGGATATCAATACAAACAAGAATAAACAGTTCTGACTTTGTAGTATAATGTTTTCTTTTTAAGAATATAGAAACTATTGTTGATAAGAATATGAATAGGCATTTTAGGTGGCAGAAAACCCAAAAGGCAATAAACATATGCAAATATGTGCCAATTACCAGAAAAATACACATAAAAACAATGAGATTTCCCTTTACACCACTTAGACTGAAAAAAAATTAGAAAACTGAATGAGGTCAATTGGTGAGGAATGGGGTTTGGGTTATCTAGTATCCCTCATGGATTGCTGGTTGAGGCTAGACTGATGTGTAGCCATTTTCATTTGTAATCTGGCACTGCTTAGGTAAATTAAATATCTGTATAAACCATAATCAGGTTATTCCATGACTAGCTATATATCCCAGAGAAATTTTCACACTGGTCTGGAAGGTGAAATGTATGTTGCCATTACTGTCATGTGTGTATACTATTGTGTTGATGAAGAGTTAGTGTATCTGTGAAAAAGAAGAAAATTACCAGGTAAGATATGGTAGATGTATGTCATCTATGTAAGTGCTATGCAGTAATTAGAAGCAATGGGCTAAATGTACAATAGCAACATGAATTCTTTAAAAATCGTAATGCTTATTGAAAAGAAAGTAAGAAACAGAATAAAATATGTAACAGAAACCGTTTCTGCAAAGTTAAGAATACACATACACGAAAAAGCAAAAAACAATGTCAAGAAAAATACAGGCAAAAAGATGAACATTAAACACATCAAAATAATTGCCCATGGGGAGGAGTTAATGAGGTAATAAATGAGGACAAAGGGACTTCCCTGGTGGTCCAGTGGGTAAGACTCCACGCTTCCAATGCAGGGGGCCCAGGTTCGATCCCTGGCTGGGGAACTAGATCCTGCATGCATGCCGCAACTAAGAAGCCCGCATGCCTCAACTAAAGATCCCGCATACCGCAACTAAGACCTGGTGCAGCCAAAATAAATAAATAAATAAATAAATAAATATTTTTTAAAAATGAGGACAAAGAGGATAAATAAAAAGCAGAGAGACAGATCAGAGAAGGGTCCTGTAGGACCATAGATAATACTGTGCCCAGAGCTATTAAGTATGACTATGTCCATCAGCACTCCACATCTAAGGTTAAAGAAAGGTTTAACTGACCAGCAAGTAAGAAAATCCTTAAGTATCCTTCAGAATTGTGTGATGAAGACTGATAAGTCAGGAAGTATCTGGGAATAGATGACCACCACCTCAGAGGGAAAAAAAAAAAAAAAAAAGAATAGACTACATGTAGAATATTCTTGAATTTGAGGTCATATGGAACCCCCATATGAGGGGTTTGATATTCCAAAGCATCTTTAACTTTGTTTCTCCAGTATGTGTTATGAAATTCTGTACTTCTTTTGCATTATTTGATTCTTATGAATAACATTTGACAAATTGTAAAGCAATGGTGATGGTGATGATGATGATGATAACTTTTATATGAATCATGAATATATATTCATTTTTCTCCTGCAATCTAAGGAAAAATTCTCTAAATTAATATGCATTTTTTAGAGATCTGAAGGTATTTTTAGAACAGGAAATATTTTTGTTTTATGGAAAGAGAAACTATTTTATTGAAGGACTTTTCTCCTCACCATCTGTCCTTCTACAACACATAGGACTTCAAGCTCCTCAAGAACACAGATCTTTTCCCATTCATAGTAGTAGTTTTGATTCCTGTTATTGTAGTAATTGATATTATAGGCTATAAATATTTTTTTATTTATTAAGTAAATTATTTAATTCAGAAAATATTAGTAGATATGGGGTTAGATATTTGAATTAGAATTGATAGTATGTCTTACAATGTACATTTGCTCTATAAACAAGCAATTCCACTGCTAGGTATACACCCAAGAGAAATGAAAATGTATGTCCACAGAAAAACATGTACACAAATGTTTATAGAAGCATTATTCATAATAGACAAATAATAGACACAATGCAGATGTCCATCAACTAACGAATGGATAAATAATAGGTGGTATAACTATACAATGGAATGTATTTTTTGTAAATTTATTTATTTTATTTTTGGCTGCTTTGGGTCTTCGTCGCTGTTCATGGGCTTTCTCTAGTTGCAGTGAGCAGAGGCTACTCTTCTTTGCGGTGTGCAGGCTTCTCATTGTGGTGGCTTCTCTTGTTATGGAGCATGGGCTCTAGGTTCACGGGCTTCAGTAGTTGTGGTGCATGGGCTTAGTTGCTCCATGGCATGTGGGATCTTCCCGGACCAGGGCTCGAACCCGTGTTCCCTGCACTAGCAGGCAGATTCTTAACAACTGCGCCACCAGGGAAGCCCAACAATGGAATATTATTAAGCCACAATAGAAAATATAGTATTGATATTGATAAGATAAAGATGAATCTTGATAACACTGTGTCAAGCAAAAGAAGCCAGACACAAGATATCATGTATTGTATAATACCATTTACATGAAGTGTCCAGAATAGACAAATCTGTAGAGACAGAAAGTAGGTTAATGTTTGTCAGGGGCTTGAGGGGACAGGAGGCAGATATTGGGAGTGACTTACAATGGGTGGGACCTTATAACGGTTCATATCTAGTCTTTCTGTGGTAAGGAAAATATCTTGGAATTAGACAATGGTGATGGATGTATAACACTGTGAGTATACTAGAAAACACTAAATTGCTCACTTTAAAAGATGGACTTTATGGTATATGAATTATATCTCAATAAAGCTGTTTTTTAATAATTAATTTTATGTGTACTATTGAAATTCCCTTGAAAAAAATTATTATCTTATTTCTTTCCTATTCCACCAATTAGTACATAATATTTTTGCATATAACAAATTATGTGTTTAAAAATATGTGAATAAAAGATCTCTAACAGAGGCTTTTTTATGAAAGGCCTTTTTCTAGGACCTTTGTGTATATTATTCGGTGCAGGTTAGGATTTTTATACTTGTGTAAACCCCTGATGTTTCTTCTTCCCCTTCCAGTCTTCATGATCATTACTGATCTTCATCGTCATAGATCCAAAGTGTTGAGCCATTGCAAAGTTTTTTTTTATTGAAGTATAGTTGTTTTACAATGTTGTGTTAATTTCTTCTGTACAACAAAGTGACTCAGTTATACACATGCATACATTCTTTTCTATATTCTTTTCCATTATAGTTTATCCCAGGAGATTGGATATAGTTCCCTGTGCTATACAGTAGGACCTTGCTGTTTATCCATTCTAAATGTAATAGTTTTCATCTTCTAACCCCAAACTCCCAGTCCACCCCTCCCCCACTCCCCTCCCCTTTGGCAACAACAAGTCTGTTCTCTATGTCTGTGAGTCTGTTTCTGTTTTGTAGATAAGTTCATTTGTGCCTTGTTTTAGACTTCACATATAAGTGATATGGTATTTTTCTTTCTGACTTATTTCACTTAGTATGATAATCTCTAGTTGAATCCATGTTGCTGCAAATGGCATTATTTCATTCTTTTTATGGCTGAGTAGTCCATTGCATGTATGTACCTATCTTTTTATCCATTCATCTATCAATGGCCATTTAGGTTGTTTCCATGTCTTGGCTATTGTGAATAGTGCTGCTATGAACATAGGGTTGCATGTATCTTTTTGAATTATAGTTTTGTCCTGATATATGTCCAGGAGTGAGATTGCTGGATCATATGAGTCACTGCAAATTTTTATGGAAGTTTGCTGTACTCTACATAGGAATTATCTAATTTGTTCCTGAGAAATTCTATTTGATGTAGGTTGTCTTATTATATGAACACTTTAGATCAGAAAACTGAAGCTTTTAGTGTTTAAGTAAGTCATCCAAGATCAGTTAGATAGTAGAGAAGCCAACACTGAAATCTAGGTGAATGTGATACCAGAACAAGAATTCTGAAAACTTCTCCTATGTTGTCTACAAAGTAAATTAACATAGGAATTGTTAAGACATATAGACACACACACGGACATCTGTGTAGTCTATGAATTTTACAATATTTAATTTAAAAGTTTATCTTTTTATTTAAATGTATTTTTATTCTTCAGAAACAATATTCGCTATCTTGCTAGGTTATCTTTTGCTCATTGATTATTCAATATATTTTCAGAAACCATTATCAGTAAAAAATGCTATTCTTTTTACAAATATTGGATTCCTAAACAGCATGTCTTCAATAATTAAACCAACTTAAAACTACCAGTCCAATGTGAGTTAAAATCATCAGAGGCAAGTGTCTCTGAGTTACAGAAATAAGTGACGGCTATTCTTTCTGGTTTTAATCAGCAGTGTCAATGACAGTGCTAAAAATGCAACTGCTAATTCAGTAAAAAGTTATCACTAGATACCTTGCAGGCAGCAAAGAAGAGCAAAAGCAATTAAAGATTGCTAAAAATAGTTTTCAGGAGAGTTCTCTAATTCATTTCAGGAGAAAAAGGAATGCACTTAACATTGGTTTTTGTCTTATTTTAGAAACAATTTATTATAGACAGCAGAGTTTAAAAAAAAAGTCAAGAAGTATTTGATCTCCTCATGAATAACAAGTCAATTTTTCCTAGGTTCTTTTGGAATGTGGAATAATTTTCTTGTTCAAGACAATATCCAGTAAGGATTTATTTCTAAAATATGTAACACATACATATGAGTCCCCAAAGTACTGAAGTTTGGTGATTTTCTTGGCAGCCAAAAAAGAAAGCAGTATTATCTCAACTCAAAAGAATTTTGCTCAAATATACAGCAAGCCGGGCAACTTGGAGAGCTGCTGTGGCTCAGATTTAAAACAAAAGTAGATTTTATACCTATGGGACTCAGTTACCATAATATCACATGTGCGTGACTAAGCATTTTTGGCTTCCCATTAAAAAAATCATATATATAATTAGATTTCATTTCATTGATCAATCCTATTTTTATATTATTGCAAAGTGGTTATTGGCATGTCTGTACATACCTATGTAGATATCGTTCTAATTATTTCCACAGATCAAACTCCTAAAACAGGAACTGTAGAACTGTTGGATCAAATAACATAAAATATTTTAAGGCTTTTAACAAAAATTGCTAAGTTGTCTTAAAACATCAATACTATTTTGCATTCTGTTCTTCACTGTATTGGAATTCCTGTTCCATCACAATATTGCTAAAATTTGGTGTTAATATTAGCTAATTTGATAATGGGCAAATATCCTCTATGAGCATCTTCATAGCTATTCATTTGGATTCTACAGGACTACGCCCTTTGTTTATATTTATTGAACTTCTGTAGTTTCTCCTTTGTGTACATGAATTGCTTCTACAATTTCATTAATAGGTTGATATTTCATTGTTTCTTTTCGTTTGTTTTTGGCAGCATGCTATAATTGGAGTGCATATGCTTTGGTATTAGAGAGTTATCAGTTCAAATCCCAGCTCAGTTAGTTAATACGTAGTTTTGAATATGATAACACATGCCATTTCCATAATAATACAATAGGATTGATAGGTACAAAATAAGAATACTAACAATAATCACTAAGACATTATATCCAGGTAGTTATGGATGTCTCTTACAGTATAAAAGCAAACTGCACATGCAAATATGTTTGCCTCAATTAATAAACAAGGAAACTTATTTATCTGTTTATATTTAGCATTGAAAGATGGGAAGTGTTTTGGAATGTATTAGGATAGAGATGTATAGTCTATAACAATATTGAATCACTCTGCTGTACACCTGAAACTAGTATAATATTGTAAATCAACTTTACTTCAATAACATCAACCTAAAAAAATAATGAAGTGTCTTAAATGACTCTTCTCACCCGCAAATTCCCTTAAAATGAAGTGAAGCATCTAAAGATAGAGGAATTAGAATCAAATATGACAGAACAGTTCCAAAGATTCTTTGTAAAACTGGGCATAAGAAATGTCCAGGGGGGCATTAGAGATGTGTGGCGGAGAGTGTGGCAAATACCTTCTCTAGGATTCAAAGAAACTTGGGATCAATCAGAAATTCTAACCATTGCATAAATATCATTCTCATAATGGGTTGTGGCAGTCAAATAATCCATTCAGTGTGTTGTAGAAAGTACATAGGGATAAATAGCTATGAAATAAAACTGCAGTTCACAGAGTACAGTTTTGACCCTTTGGAGAGCCTCATAACTAACCACAGAAGTGGGCAGAGACCTGCTCTTACGCTGGAGGGACTACTGGGCTAGCAGACATTTAGGTTACAAAGATTTTTTTTTTTAAGGAAATTTTGTATGCAATGTTACCTCTCCTTTCCTTTATATGTTGCTATACTTTCCACATTCAAGGCTAATAAAAATATTCTGTTATATTTATTTTCAAAATAACTAGTTTTATTCACCTATGTTAAATATTTGATTTATCTGGGATTTATTTTATTATAAGGAGGGTGGAAAATAAACTATGGTTGAATAGCCAGGTGGAAGATGAATTTAGAAAGCACTCTTCAAGAAAGTTTCCTACTTGGAAGTGGCATCTAATGTCAGCAGGAGATGAATCAACATAAAAAGAGGATGATTAGCAATGGGATCAAGCAGATATGGCCTTGTCCTGGGTGGCTGGTGATACCTTGGAGAGATAGGGGAGTGTCATATCAAGAAGGTTGTTCACAGTAGCTTCCTGTTTCTGACCTTGCTTAAGTTCATTTTAGCCAAGACAACGTGCTCTGTTCATCCAGGCAGTGAAACCGCATCTATAATTAAGGTATCAAGCAGAGCAGTTAGGACAAGCTGATATTTCTCTGTCAAATGTTTTCCTCTCATAGTCTTTCCCATCTTAGCCAATGATACTTTATCTTTGATTCCTTTTGTTTTTTTTCATGTTCTGCATTTAACCCATCAGCAACTACTGTTGGATGTATCTTCAAAATATACCAAAGCTTGACCACTTCTCACCATCTCCATAGTTACCACCTTGTCCAGGCTACTGTAATCATCTTCAGTCCCATCTTCCTCTTAGGCCTTTACCCCATTCTCTTCTACTCAACACAAACAATTAGAGCGGTATTTTCAAAATGTAAGACACAGAAGTACACTCCCCAGCTCCAACCCCCTAATGACTTCCTGTCTCATAGAGATTTAAATCTAAATTTTTAAAACAACCTAGGATTCCCTCTAGGCTCTGACCCACAGTAGCCTCGGGTTTCATCTTCAATTCTTGTACCACTATTTTCTCTCTTGCTCACTAGAAGCCAGTTGTGCTGGGCACCTTGTTTTTCCCAGCATCACCAGGTATGTTCCAACATAATGGACTTCAGTCTTATGAGCTCACATGCTTAGAAAGCTCTTTCCTCAGAGACCTACTTAACTTGACCACTCTCTAAGATTCTGTACAAATTTTACTTTCTCAGTGAAGCCATCTCTTTTATACTACTTAAAACTGAATGCCATCTTTTATACTATAGACTCCTCAGTCCTCACACCTGCTTCATTTTGTTTCATAATCATTTTAACTAAGGCATTTCTGTTTGAATTGTCTGTCTGGTTCTCAAGGAATATAAGCTGTATGAGGGAAAACATATTTTTTCTATTTTTTTGTTCTGTGCTATATTTCTGTCGCCTAGAATAACATTTGACATTAAATTGAGCTCAACAAGTATTTGTCAAATAAAAAATAATAATAACAGCTAACATGTTCATAGTTTTTAATATATGCTAGGTCCTGTTGTAAGTACTTCACGTATATTAGTTTATTTAAAATTAATGATATTTTGAACCAGTGAATCAATGAATAAATATTTTGTGCATTTTAAGCTTTAATCAAATTATAAGGTCTGGGTAACTGAAGTCATCTATTATCCTTCATGTTATAAATGGGATTTCGTTTCATGAACGTACAAATGTATCACTTTAATCATTAGTCCTGACACAGGTACTTTGTTACAACAATTGGTAGGTATGTTTTATTTCAGTATAAAAATGTATTTCAGTATGAATATAAATGAATGGAATGAGTAATATTGCCACACATTTTCTCCTTTGATAACAAAGATAGATAACAGGATTAAACATAGTTTTCATTCTTGTTACATGTTCATCATTATGCTTACCAGAAACACATAAAAATGAAGCAGTTGCTCTCTGAACCATTGATGGTCACCTTGGCAGAGGGAAGAGGGAATTGGAGAGGGATGTAATCCATCTTAAAGCTTATGGCAGAACATGCCACAGACTATTAACATTTACTAGTCATTGCCAGAGTAAGTAATGTGGCCATATCTGACCTCAGGTTGTTGGGGAAGTGTCATCCCATCATGTGCCCAAAGGGAGAAGAATTAGACCACTAGTGGGTCAGTGCTAATGCTAACTACAAAGTATATTTTCAAAATTGAATAGACTAACCTATTTATATTTAAAAAAATGAATTCAGAACCATGTCATTATTTTTACATTAACTTTTTTCTGATCAGTAACATTTATTGTGAAATGAGATTTTATCACATGTTACTATATCAATTAAATGTATCAGTTGTTTCTAAATAAGAGTTGGGAAGAAGAAGACCACTGCATCAATAGTATAATATATTTTAAAGAGTATACCTTATCATTTTTAAGGTAATAAGAAATAAGTACAAGGACTGGAAGGATTTGTTTAAGACAAGCTGTTATATATTAGCTGGATAAATGAGAGATACGAAATATTACATATAGTAAATTAGAACATACACAAAAGGTAGTTAAATATGTCATATTTATTGAATTTTGGTATCATATTTTACAGTATTAGTTGATAGAGTTTAGGGAGTAACCACTATTAACTAGTTTTGCTTAAACATTTAAAAATATTATACTTGGTTTTAAGTTTTATATAATATCCAAAATAATAATGATTGTTTTGAGGGGATAGGTTTTCTGAATTATAATTATGAGGAAGGCAACAGAAGTTATTATGTTTTTTATAGAAAACTTCCTGTTATACGTAGTTGAAATTGTTTTACAGAAGTTCAATTTTTTACATATTTTGATTTAGTATTTAGAGTATATATATTTTTCTGCTGTGATTTTTCCATATATATTACAAATGCCATCATGTTGATTAATAAGCAATTTTAAGGAAAAAATATATCTGATGAAAGCCTATTTAAACAAATCATTGGTCTATACCTTAAAATCATATACAGGGACATTTTATTAGTCACACTTTGATTTTTTAAAAGAATGAAAAAACTGTATGAAAATAGATGGAAAAATCTCTTGCAGAATATTTTCAAATCAATCTATAATACAGGAAAACTAATTTAATCTGGTAAGTCACAATATATTTGTATATTTACCATAATTATTTCAGCTCATTTTTAAAATCAAATTCCTTTTATTTTCTTTTATTTTAAAAAATAATTTATATTAAGTGTTGGTGAATTTTTGATCCAGCAACACATTTAATGTTGTGTAAAAATATAACTCAATAAGTGTTCATTCATTCATCTGTTTAATATTTATTCTAGTAGTCTTTTTATGCAAAAAATAGAAAAATGAAAGAAATAGGCCTTGTTTTATGAAGCACCAAGGATGGTGAACAAAGAAATGTCAATAATTTACAATATAAACTGTATGCCATGTTAAAGAGAAACACAAAGTACTACACAGGAATAGGGAGAATGTGAGATGTTGGGACAGAGCCAGCACCTGACTTAGACTGATGGGGATCAGGGGATGACAGAGAAGCAGCTGATGAAATGAAGTTTAAGGAACTGTAGGATAACATTATAGGAGGAGAGAGAAGTATGTACAAATTAGTGAATTATAAGAAATCGTTGTTATTTTAATTTCTAATATAAAGAACTGGACCAATTCAGAGAAGGCAGGGTGGAGAATCCTTACCTGAAGATCCTTTTGTTGCATGAATATTAATCAACTTTGGTGGCACCTGCTCAGCTCAAAAGGATTCTCCTGTCTCTGAGGACTGTCTCTCAGGGGTACATATTCAGGTTCTCCAATAGCTGGATTTATACTGCATATCACTGGTCCCTGGCTTATTTGAGGGAAACAGAGGTGTCTAGCATACCCAAACTAAGATGTTTACCTTTTCTCTTTACTAGCAATTTGAAGGGGAAAAATATGTCAATCTCTGAGATCTTTCTTCTTGTTTACATGAATTCAGAAAGGAAAAAAAATTGCATTATGAAAGAGCATATAATGGTAAACAAAGAAAGGGAAAGAAGAGATGATAAGTTTTGAAGACTTTTGGGTACCTACTCACTATCTTTTCCTCAGGCCTACTGCATACTGGACTACTTTACTTTAGATAGTTTATTCTAAATATAGCCTAAAAGTTGTAACAAAGCACATGAAAAATAACTTTTTCCACAAAAAAAATACACAAAACTGTGGGAAATTTTAAGATCTGTGTTTAAATTAAGGAAAAATCTTACTTTCTTTCAAAGTGAATATCCAGGTCTGGAGAAAGCAGTATTCATTATTTTCAATTATGTCTACAAATTAATACAGAGTTAAGCACTCTCTATTCAGCCACCATAAAAGATCTATGATTTTTTCTGAAAGTTAATTTTATTTAATTCAAAAGCTGACCTCTCTTAATTTATTTCCTGATTTTCATTTTCTGAAACATTAATTTAAAAAGTTAAACCACATTTAAACTATTGAGAGATAAAATAAATTACATGTGTAAAATAGAGTAGAAGGAAAAAATAAAATGTAACAGCCAAAAAATGTGGATTTTTCAACAATGCCCAATATCAGAATTTAGGAAAGAATGACCTGATTTTTTTAAAAAATGATGTATAGAAAAAAATGATGTAACATACATATGTCTCCAATTTTTTTTTAAAATTCAGTACAACATAGGTAATTATGAAACACAAGCGAGAGTAACTATACCCTATGATGTCTATATTAAATATCTTGAAATTAAAAGTACTAGATATAAACAGAAGGAAACAAAAAACAAAATTCAAAACAATAATAGAAAATAATGAAACTCTCCTCAGAATTAAACATTTTTTGTTAAAAAATGCTTATGTCACAATTTTAATATATTTCAGTATCTTACGTGGCCAGTTTTCCAAGTGAGTCCCTCATGTCACTCTTTTACAGAATATAGCAATAACATTTTAGTTTCCTCTAACTAGGATTTATGGATAATAATTTCTCAGCCCAATATTCTCCTTTCTACAAAATAACTCATTAACCCAAGGTGTTCAGGCTATCAGTTGCTCTGAGGTTAGAAACCATAAGTCATTTGGAGTTCAGTTTTCTATTTTAGATATGAATTTTGGATTTCACCTTTAGCCATAGTGAAATTCTTTCCATTTTTCAAATATGCTACATGTCCCTCATTACCAGGCCTTCCATGGAGATCTCTTCTCCTGGCTCCTTTTCAGCACAAGCCTCACTCTCTGCCCATCAGTGATGTATTTGTGTCCCAGAGGTTTTGTGCATTAGTTTTTCCTGTCTTTTTCTAACTCAGCTTCCTTGGATGATCCCATCCAGTTACTTGGCTATATAACTGTACGATGATGAAGCCCAATGCTGTAGTTGAGCCAGCTCTCTTGTGAAATCCAGTCCTTGACATCATAGTTCAAATGGTCACATGAATGCCCCCCAGGTATCTCAAATTTAACATGTTCACACCTCAGCTTATATTACCTCATAAATCTATATTTATTTTTGTTTTTCTTATCCTGATTTATATTACAGCAGCCTTACTGGAGTATCATCTTTAAATTGTCCCTCTGTAATTTCCCATTCCCTTCCTACCAATTATCAAGCTCTAGTAATTTGATTTCTTCTCTCTTAAATATGTCCACTTCATTTCATGTCTACTACCTATGGCTTCTATTGTCATTTCTAACTATATTACCACTTCCTGAAATAAGCAACATTTCAAATAAATGATTTTTCAGAGATATAAATTCTTAAAAGACCTAAGTTTAAGAAATGAGATTATAAAATTAAAAGATAAAAGTAGTATTTTATACTAATAATCCTGCTAGTAGAAAAATAAATTCACAAATGCTCTATTATTAAAATCTTGAATAGAGAACATAAAATAAAATATATTTTGTTAGTATGCCAGTCACTTGCACAGGAAAAGAAAATAAGCCATTTTTGTGCAATTATGTTGTAAATATTAACTCCATTGAGACCAACCTGGGTATTATAAGAAAAAAATACTGTTAAAAAATAGAACCAATGGAATAACGGAGAGACCTGGAATAATAAACAAAAGGGAAAAGGGGTTGGTATTCATTCATCTCTGCAATGGCATTACCTGTGTTCCTAGAAGTGGAGCAATTTCCTCTCTTCCACTTTAACACCTCGTTGAGGCAATTAGAAACAATAAAATAACTCACACTAAAGTGATATCTAAGTACATTTTGCATCTTCCTCTGACCAGATAACAATGTTAATTCCCTTGTGTTTATTTCTACATTTAATCTTTATAGAATCTTGTCTTTTCCTAGACTGTTAGCTTTTAATTCAACATACTCATTTGTTGACTTAATAATGTATATTTCATAGTTTGTGTCCTCTAAAAGCTTATATTCCTCCCAATATCTATAAATCTAGTTTGGGATACAAATAATGTAACAAATTGCTTAATATTAAATACCTTTGCTTAAAATTCCATATGCCAAGCTTGTGGTGAAGTCCATATTTTCTTTCTTGAAGCTCTAAACTCTAGCCAAAATCAGTCTCTCAGTGTGAGTCTTTCTTCTTGCTTCCAAATAATCCTGGGCCATGTTTCTACCATCATCATTTCTGTTTTTCTAAGACACTGTCAAATTTAAAACAAGGCTCACAAGAACCTAATAAATGAACCTTTCCTTTCACAGTATCATTCTGGAGCTATAAAAATCCAGGTGTTTGAGGAGAATAACATTTTGCCAAAACAAAAAATAATGTCTTAGGGGGGAAAAAAAAGTAAAACAAAGAATGACAACTGAAAAGAATTTAAGACAAAAAATTTCCCCGTTAACTAGACTTATTGTGGTGATCATTTTGCAATATATAAAAATATTGAATTATTATGTTGTACACCTGAAACCAATATAATATGTCAATTATATCTCAGTACAAATAAATAAATAGCAAAAAAATTCCCCTTTTGAATGAGTGCCAAGCTTTCATCAAATGTAGATGATTTAGTAGTTTTTTCAATTGATTTTTTTTGTCATTTTTTTAATTTTTGAATTTTATTTCATTTATTTTTTTATACAGCAGGTTCTTATTAGTTATCCATTTTATACATATCAGTGTATATATGTCAACTGATTCTTAATAAAATAAGGGGTATCTGAACAATGGTGAATTTCTGTTTCTACCTATAGAGAGGAAGTAACTCTTGCACAAAAGAACTCTTCAGTAAAGAAGCATGTAAATGTATGCATGCATGCATGCATACAAATCTTCACTTTCAAAGCTTCCTTACTAATAGGTTCAATAGAATGCATAGCTCCTAAAATATAGGAAAAGTTCACAAATCTTACATATGCTTTTTAAAGTATAGTTGATTTACAATGTGTTAGTTTCAGGTGTACAGCAAAGTGGTTCAGTTTTACATATATATGTGTGTGTTCTTCTATATATATTCTTTTCAGATTCTTTTCCCTTATTTTTTTAATTGGAATATAGTTGATTTACAATGTTGTGTTAGTTTCAGGTGTACAGCAAAGTGATTCAGTTATACATATACATATAACCACCTTTTTAAAAATATTATTTTCCCATATAGGTCATTACAGAGTATTGAGTAGAGTTACCTGTGCTATATTCAGTAGATCCTTGTTGGATATCTATTTTATATATAGTAGCATGTATATGTTAATCCCATACTTCTAATTTATCCCTCTCTGCCCTTTCCCCTTTGGTAACCATAAGTTTGTTTTCTATGTCTGTGAGTTTATTTCTCTTTTGTAAATAAGTTAATTTGTGTCATTTTTTAGATTCCGCATGTAAGCGATATCATAACACCTCTCCTTTATCCATTCATCTGTTGATGGGTATTTAGGTTGCTTCCATGTCTTGGCTATTGTAAATAGTGCTGCTGTGATTATTGGGATGCGTGTATCTTTTTGAATTAGAGTTTTTTCCAGATATATGCCCAAGAGTGGGATCGTTGGATCATACGGTAACTCTATTTTTAGTTTTTTAAGGAACCTCTATACTGTTCACTGTAGTGACTGCACCAATTTACATTCCCACCAACAGTGTAGGAGGGCTCCTTTTTCTCCACATCCTCTACAGCATTTATTATTTGTAGACATTTTTATGATGGCCATCCTGGCTGGTGTGAGGTGATACCTCATTGTAGTTTTGGTTTGCATTTCTTTAATAATTAGCAATGTTGAGCTTTTTTTTTTCATGTGCCTGTTGGCTATCTGTATGTCTTATTTGGAGAAATGTCTATTTGGGTTTTATTCCCATTTTTTGATAGGGTTGTTTTGTTTTGTTTGGTATTGAGCTCTATGAGCTGTTTGTATATTTTGGAAATTAACACCTTATTGGTAACATTGTTTGCAAATATTTTCTCCCAGTCTGTATGTTCTCATTTCATTTTGCTTATGGTTTCCTTTGTTGTGCAAAAGCTTTTTAGTTTAATTAGGTTCCATATGTTTATTTTTTTTAATTTCCATTACTCTAGGAGATGGATTCAAAAAAATTATTGCTGTGATATATGTCAAAGAGTGTTCTGCCTATGTTTTCCTCTAAGAGTTTTATAGCATCTGGTCTTACATCTAGCTCTTTAATTCATTTGCAGTTTATTTTTGTATATGGTGTTAGAGAATGTTCTAATTTCATTTTTTTATGTGTAGCTGTCCAGTTTTCCGATCACCACTTATTGAAGACACTGTCTTTTCTCCATGGTATATTCTTGCCTTCATTGTCATAGATTAATTGACCGTAAGTGTGGGTTTATTTCTGGGATTTCTATCCTGTCCCATTGATCTGTATTTCTGTTTTTGTGCCAGTACCATACTGTTAGGATATCTGTAGCTTTATAGTATAGTCTGAAGTTAGGGAGTGTGATACCTCCAACTCCATTCTTCTTTCTCAAGATTGTTTTGGTTATTCAGGGTCTTTTGTGTCTTCATACAAATTTATCTTATCAAATCTTTCAAATCCAAATCTTTTAAGTGTATTGTACACTTACAATACATCTCAATTTGTATGCTAAATTTTTATTGGGAACACTTGATCTGCATCCAAATTTCATAAGATTTACAATTGAAAAATTAAAAAAATTTTTGTTCTAGTTCTGTGAAAAATGCTATTAGTAATATGATAGGTATTGCATTGACTCTGTAGATTGCCTTAGGTAGTATGGTCATTTTAACAATATTATTCTTCCAATCCAAGAACAGAGTATATATTTCCATCTGTTTGTGTCCTCTTCAGTTTTTTTAATCAGCATTTTATAGTTTTTAGAGTACGGGTCTTTTGTCTCCTTAGGTAGGTTTATTCCAAGGTATTTTATTTTTTTGATGCGATGGTAAGTGGGCTGTTTCCTTAATTTCTCTTTCTGATCTTTTGTTGTTAGTGTACAGGAATGCAACAGATTTCAGTATATTAGTTTTGGATACAGCAGCTTCACTGAATTCTTTGATGAGCTCTAGTAGTTTTCTGGTAATGTCTGGTGAAGGTCACTTTTGTCTAAATTATCTCTGGAAATTTATCTCAGATTAGAGTTTCTCTTTGTTAAAGAATACTGGCCAAGTTGTATCACTCATGGCCTGGAAGGTAGTATTCCATTGTGTGTGTGTGGTGTGTGTGTATACAAGTGGAAGAGGTAATATATATATGTGTGTATATATATATATATATATATATATATATATATATATATATATATATATATATATCTCACTTCTTCTTTATCCATTTATCTATTGATGAACACTTCGGTTGCTTCCATATCTTAGAAATTGTAAATAATGCTGCTATGAATATTGAGGTGCAAGTATCTTTTTGAATTAATCTTTTCAAGATTTTTTGTTTTTTGTTTTTTGGTTTTTTTTAAAATAAATACCCAGTAGTGGAATTGCTGAGTCATATGGTAGTTATATTTTCAGTTTTCTGAGAAATTTCCATACTGTCTTCAATAGTGGCTGCCCAATTTACATTCCCACCAACAGCGTCAAGGATTCCCTTTTCTCCATATCCTCGCCAACATTTGTTATTTGTGGTCCTTTTATTGATAACTGTTCTGACAGGTGTGAGGTGATACCTCACTGTGGTTTTGGTTTGCATTTCTTTGATGATTAATGATGTTGAGCATCTTTTCATGTGCCTGTTGGCCATCTGTATATCTTCTTTGGAAAATTGTGTATTCCAGTCTTCTTTTATTTCTTTTTCTGCTCTGATTGTTGTGGCTAGGCTTCCAAAACTATGTTGAATAAAAGTGGCAAGAGCGGACATCCTTGTCCTGTCCCTGATCTTAGAGGAAATGCTTTCATCTTTTCACCATTCTCTTTGATTTCTTCAGTGATCCATTGGTTGTTTGGTGGCATATTGTTTAGCCTCCACGTTTGTATTTTTTTGCAGTTTTTTTTTTTCTTGTAGTTGATTTCTAATCTCACAGCATTGTGGTCGGAAAAGATGCTTGATATGATTTCAGTTTTCTTAAATTTCCAGAGGCTTATTTTGTGGCCCAGCATGAGATCTATCCTGGAGAATGTTCCATGTACACTTGAAAAGAATGTGTATTCTGCTGCTGTCAGATGGACTGCTTTATAAATATCAATTAAATCCATCTGGGCAAATGTGTCATGTAAGACCTGTGTTTCCTTATTGATTTTCTGTCTGGATGATCTGTCCATTGATGTAAGTGGAGTGTTAAAGTCCTCCACTATTTATTGTGTTACTGTCAGTTTCCCCTCTTATGTCTGTTAACATTTGCCTTATATATTCAGGTGCTCCTATGATTGTTGCATATATATTTATAATTGTTATCTCTTCTTCTTGGATTGATCCTTTGATCATTATGTCATATCCTTCTTTGTCTCATAACATTCTTTATTCTAAAATCTATTTTGTCTGATAGAAGTATTGCTACTCTGGCTTTCTTTTGCTTTCCATGTGCATCAGATAACTTTTTCTATCCCCTCATTTTCTGTATGTGTCTTTAGATCTGAAGTGAGTCTCTTGTAGGCAGCATATATACAGGTCCTATTTTTGTATTCATTCTTCCAGTCTGTGTTTTCTGGTTGAAGCATTCAGTCCACTTACATTTAAGGTAACTATCAATATGTATGTTCCTATTGCAATTTTGTTAATTGTTTTGGATTTGTTTTATTTTTTTAACATCTTTATTGGAGTATACTTGCTTTACAATGGTGTGTTAGTTTCTGCTATATAACAAAGTGAATCAGCTATATGTATACATATTTCCCCATATCCCATTCCTCTTGCGTCTCCCTCCCAACCTCCGTATCCCACCTCTCTAGGTGGTCACAAAGCACCGAGCTGATCTCCCTGTGCCATGTGGCTGCTTCCCACTAGCTATCTATTTTACATTTGGTAGTGCATATATGTCCATGCCACTCTCTCACTTCATCCCAGCTTACACTTCCCCCTCCCTCTGTCCTCAAGTCCATTCTCTACATCTGCGTCTCTATTCCTGTCCTACCCCTAGGTTCTTCAGAACTTTTTTTTTTTTTTTTTGAGATTCCATATATATGTGTTAACATACGGTATTTGTTTTTTCCTTTCTGACTTACTTCACTCTGTATGAATGACAGACTCTGGGTCCTTCTACCTCACTACAAATAACTCAATTTCATTTCTTTTTATGGCTGAGTAATATTCCATTGTATATATGTGCCACATCTTCTTTATCCAGTCATCTGTCGATGGACACTTAGGTTGCTTCCATGTCCTGGCTTTTGTAAATAGTGCTGCAGTGAACACTGTGGTACGTGATTCTTTTTGAATTATGGTTTTCTCAGGGTATATGCCCAGTAGTGGGATTGCTGGGTCGTATAGTGGTTCTGTTTTTAGTTTTTCAAGGAACCTCCATACTGTTCTCCATAGTGGCTGTATCAATTTACATTCCCACCAACAGTGCAAGAGGGTTCCCTTTTCTCCACACCTTCTCCAGCATTTATTGTATATAGATTTTTTGATGATGACCATTCTGACTGGTGTGAGGTGATACCTCATTGTAGTTTTGATTTGCATTTCTCTAATGATTAGTGATGTTGAGTATCCTTTCATGTGTTTGTTGCCAATCTGTATATCTTCTTTGAAGAAATGTCTATTTAGGTCTTCTGCCCATTTTTAGATTGGGTTGTTTGTTTTTTTGATATTGAGCTGCATGAGCTGCTTGTATAGTTTGGAGATTAATCCTTTGTCAGTTGCTTCATTTGCAAATATTTTCTCCCATTCTGAGGGTTGTCTTTTTGTCTTGTTTATGGTTTCCTTTGCTGTGCAAAAGCTTTGAAGTTTCAATAGGTCCCATTTGTTTATTTTTGTTTTTATTTCCATTTCTCTAGGAAGTGGGTCAAAAAGAATCTGGCTGTGATTCATGTTATAGAGTGTTCTGCCTATGTTTTCCTCTAAGAGTTGTATAGTGTCTGGCCTTACATTTAGGTCTTTAATCCATTTCGAGTTTATTTTTGTGTATGGTGTTAGGGCGTGTTCTAATTTCATTCTTTTACATGTAGCTGTCCAGTTTTCCCAGCACCACTTATTGAAGAGGCTGTCTTTTCTTCATTGTATATTCTCCCCTCCTTTATCAAAAATAAGTTGATCATATGTGTGTGGGTTTATCTCTGAGCTTTCTATCCTGTTCCATTGATCTATATTACTGTTTTTGTGCCAGTACCATACTGTCTTGATTACTGTAGCTTTATAGTATAGTCTGAAGTCCGGGAGCCTGATTCCTCCAGCTCCGTTTTTCTTTCTCAAGATTGCTTGGTTATTTGGGGTCTTTTGTGTTTCCATACAAATTGTGAAATTTTTTGTTCTAGTTCTGTGAAAAATGCCATTGGTAGTTTGATAGGGATTGCATTGAATTTGTAGATTTCTTTGGGTAGTATTGTCATTTTCACAATGTTGATTCTTTCAATCTAAGAACATGGTATATCTCTCCAACTGTTCGTATCATCTTTAATTTCTTTCATCAGTGTGTTATAGTTTTCTGCATACAGGTCTTTTGTCTCCTTAGGTAGGTTTTTCCTAGGTATTTTATTCCTTTTGTTGCAATGGTTAATGGGAGTGTTTCCTTAATTTCTCTCTCAGATTTTTCATCATTAGTATACAGGAATGCAAGAGATTTCTGTGCATTAATTTTGTATCCTGCTACTTTACCAAATTCATTGATTAGCTCTAGTAGTTTTCTGGTAGCATCTTTAGGATTCTCTATGTATGGTATCATGTCATCTGCAAACAGTGACAATTTTACTTCTTATTTTCTGGTTTGGATTCCTTTTATTTCTTTTTCTTCTCTGATTGCCATGGCTAAAACTTCCAAAATTATGTTGAATAATAGTGGTGAGAGTGGGCAACCTTGTCTTGTTCCTGATCTTAGTGGAGCTGGTTTCAGTTTTTCACCATTGAAAACAATGTTGGCTGTGGGTTTGTCATATATGGCCTTTATTATATTGAGGTAAGTTCCCTCTATGCCTACATTCTCGAGGATTTTTATCATAAATGGGTGTTGAATTTTGTTGGAAGCTTTTTCTGCACCTATTGTGATGATCATATGGTTTTTCTCCTTCAATTTGCTAATATGGTTTATCACATTGATTGATTTGCGTATATTGAAGAATCCTTGCGTTCCTGGGATAAACCCCACTTGATCATGGTGTACGATCCTTTTAGTGTGCTGTTGGATTCTGTTTGCCAGTATTTTGTTGAGGATTTTTGCATCTATGTTCATCAGTGATATTGGCCTGTAGTTTTCTTATTTTGTGACATCTTTGTCTGATTTTGGTAGCAGGGTGATGGTGGCCTTGTACAATGAGTTTGGAAGTGTTCCTCCTCTCCTATATTTTGGAAGAGTTTGAGAAGGATAGGTGTTAACTCTTCTCTAAATGTTTAATAGAATTCACCTGTGAAGCCGTCTGGTCCTGGGCTTTTGTTTGTTGGAAGATTTTTAATCACAGTTTCAATTTCAGTGCTTGTGATTGGTCTGTTTATATTTTCTATGGATTTGTTTTTGTAGGTCTTTTTTTCTCCTTTCTTCTTTTGTTCTCTTCTCTTGTGATTCGATGACTATTTTTAGTGTTATGTTTGGACTCCTTTTTCTTTTTTATATGTATATTTGTTATAGATTTTAGTTTCCTTGTTGGCATGAATTTTTTTTATAGAACTCTCTCTCTCTCTCTCTCTAGATATATATATATATATATATATATATATATATACACACACACATATGTATACATATAATGTGTGTGTGCTTGTTATAAGTTGCTGATCTCTTAATTTCAAATGTATTTTAGATACCCTGCATTTGTACACTCCTCCCCTCATGATTATTCTTTTTGAAATTATATTTTACATCTAATTGTTTTGTGTATCCCTTAACTGCTTTTTGTGGCTACAGATGATTTTACTACTTTTGTCTTTTAATATCCTTGCTAGCTTTGTGTATGGATGATTTCCTACCTTTATTGTATATGTGACTTTACCAGTGAGGTTTTCTTTTTCATAATTTTCTTGTTTCTAGATGTGGCCTCTTCTCTTCCACCTAGAGAAGTTCCTTTAGCCTTTGTTGTAGTGCTGCTTTGGTGATTGTAAATTCTTTTAGCTTTTGCTTGTGTGTAAAGGGTTTGATTTCTCCATCAGGTCTGAATGAAAGCCTTGCTGGGTAGAGTATTCTTGTTTGTAGGTTTTTCTCTTTCATCACTTTAAGTATATTGTGCCAGTCCCTTCTGGCCTGCAGAGTTTCTGCTAAAAAATCGGCTGATAGCCTTATGGGAATTCCCCTGTATGTTATTTTTTGTTTTTCCCTTGTTGCTTTTAACATTCTCTCCCTGTCTGTAATTTTTGTCATTTTGATTACAATGTGTCTTAGTGTGTTCCTCTGTGGGTTAATCCTATATGGGTCCCTGTGCTTCCTGGACTTGGGTGACTCTTTCCTTTCACAGGTTAGGGAAGTTTTCAACTATTATCTCTTTACATATTTTATTAGGCCCTTTCTCTCTCTTCTCCTTCTGGGACCCCAATAACATGAATATTAGTGCACTTGATGTTGTTCCAGAGGTCTCTTAAATTGTGCTGAATTCTATTCATTATTTTTTTTCTGTTCGGTAGCAGTGATTTCCACTACTCTGTCTTCCAGCACACTGATCTGTTCTTTTGCCTCATTTAGTCTACTCTTGATTCCTTCTAGTGTACTTTTCATCTCAGTTATTGTATTCTTTAATTTTGTTTGGTTATTCTTTGTGTAATCTAATTCTTTGTTAAAAACTTCTAATTTCTCACTCTCTGCATCCATTTTCCCTCTTGAGTTCTCTGATCATCTTTATGATCATTACTCTCAACTCTTTCTTGGGTAGATTACCTATCCCCACATTACTTAGTTCTTCTTCTGGGGTTTTATCTCATTGCTTCATGTGAAACATATTCCTCTATCACCTCATTTATTATAAATTTCTATTTGTATTTTTATGTGTATAGTAGGTAAGTTGCATATCTTGACCTTGGAGAAGTGGCCCTCTATAGGTGATGTCCTGTGTGACCCAGCCCTCCTCTCATCACCTAAGGGCCAGGGGCCAGCTGGTCCCAGGGTAGTGTCTAGCCTGTATTTTTGGACTTGGTCTTCAGGCTGCAGGACTGTAGTTTTCTTCCTTCTAGTGTCTACTCCCTCCTAGGTGAGGCTGGTCTAGAGGCTTGTTGGCTACCTGGCAGGAGGGGGGTGCCTGCCCACTGCTGAGTGAAGCTGGGTCTTGCCCTCTGGTAGGCAGGGCCATGTCTCAGAGCATGTATAGAGACGGCTGTGGGCTCAGGAAGTCTTTAGGCAGCCTGTCAGCTGATGTGTGGGGCTGTGTCCCTGCCCAGTTTGTTGCTTAGCCTGTGGCTTCGCATCACTGGCTGTTAGGTTGGGCCAGGTCTTGGTGCCAAAGATGTCAGCCTCCTGGGGAGCTCACGCAGATGAATCCTCCCCAGTATGTCTACCACAAGTGTCTATGTCCAGGGTGAGACACAGTTGCCCCCTACCTCCCCAGGAGACCCTCCAAGACCAGCAGGTGGTGTGGCCAAGGCTCCTATCAAATTACTGCTTTTGCCCTTGGTCTCAGTGCGTGTGAGATTTTTTGTGAGCCCTTTAGTAGTGAAGTCTCTATTTCCTGCAATTCTGTGGAGTTCCTGCAATCAAGCCCCACTGGCCTTCAAATCCAAATGCTCTGGGGGTTCCTCTTCCCGGTGCTGGACCCCTGGGCCAGGGGGCCTGAAGTGGGGCTCAGAATTCTCATTCCTGTCTGAGAACCTCTGTAATATAATTATTCTCCAGTTTGTGGGTTGCCCACCCAGGGGGTATGGGATTTGATTTCATGAGCCTGCCACTCCTATACATTTTGTTGTGGTTCCTTCTTTATGGCTTTATTAGTAGAAGATCTTTTCTGGTAGGTTCCAGTCTTTTTCATCAATGGTTTTCCTGCAGTTAGTTGTGATTTTGGTGTGCTTGTGAGAGCTTAGGGTCTTTCTACTCCACCATCTTTGCCATTCTCAGGACTAGGAATGCAGTACTGATACAGGATACAATATGGATCACTTTTAAAATAATTATGTTGGATGAAAGTAGCTGGGCAAAAAACAGTACATGCTGTAAGTTCCTAATTATATAAATTTACAAAATTCTAAGGGTATGAGTGGAAGAGATTACAAAAGGATACTAGGAAATCTTTGGGTATGGTAGTTATGTTGATTGTTTTGATTGTGGTTATAGTTTCACAAGTATATACCTATGTGATCAAAATGGACACAAAATATATGAACTCGTTTGTATGTTAATTGTATTTCAATAAATATGGTAGGAAATAAAAGTATCTGTACTGTTGATATTCAATATTGAGCTTCTAAAGGCTGATTTTAGGAATAAAGTCTAATATCTGAAAATTCTATAGATGTTTTATAATTAAATGTTATGATTTTGCCAGTTCTTTGCAAGAAATATTTATTTTACCATGTTGTAGATTTTATTTTCTACTGAGGACAAGTGAACTTTAAAGAGTAAATATCTATATTTATAAAATATAAATATATTTCACAGATATATAAAAATATGTGGCTCACTTATTCTTTAATAACAGAATCAACAAATATCATCTTCTTTTATCAAGTAGAGAAAAAAATAAAGGCTTATTTCAATTGATGACTATGGCTAATTATGTAGAAATAACATGGTTTTGAAAGCTATTAAAGCAGAAAGAAAAATAGTTTAAAGGGGAGGAGAAAGAGCTATGATTATAATAGTAAAAAATGAATGGAAAGTAAGAGCTAGACTCACAAATGCAAACACAATTATATGAGTGCATATACACAAACACAATAATATACAGCTTCATAAAGAAAAGAAATACAGAGAATCTGACAAACACACAATGCCTCATTAATGTATGCAAATAAGAAAATAATAGAAAGATGTCTGAGGCTTCCTTTGGTGCCCACTAGGATTCTAGAGCTAAACATTTTTAAAGCCATGTTTTGTTATCACACTGCAGGCATGTGGATTATAACTGTAATTATTTTCCCTGTAAGCCACAAATATTTTCCACTCCTTATGTCTCTATTTGGCAAACAACAAGTTTGCATTTAACTTAAATTTTGGGAGATTTAACATCTAATCACCAGAGAAAAAGATAATATTTTAAACGTTAAAATTTTCAGATTTTTCTCTATATAGTACTGCTTTTAGTCCTACCTTTTGTTTGTAGATGTATGCTATTTTCAGTTTTATACAAAAATAATTTTTTAAAAATCAGTGCTAAAGCAAGAAAATACTTAAAGTTTATCCTATTCAACTGGGACATAAGAGTATTTTTGTGTGTTTGTGTCTCTGTTTTGTTCCATTTTTTTAAAAAATGGCTTATATATGTTTCAGTGACATATAATAGAATTGTGACTATATCTTGATCTACTGAACTGCAGCTCTCTTTTGTACTTGCAGATGTCCATGAGTCATTCCCTTTTTCTTTGCTCTTACTTTTTCTCTCTCAGAATTAATATACAGAGGTTTTCTAGCTTATGTTCATGCAACCACTTAAAGTTAGAAATTTTTACTTTGTATATTTACCAATCTGTATTTTAAATAACATATTTTAAACATGGGAAAATTTGTATAGATGATTTGGGACACTCCTTACCAAAGTTATATTTAAAGGTTTTCTACAGGAGCAAGACCTTACAATACTGTTTCTTCTGTCTCACAAGTTCTCTCTTAAACTATTGATATGAAAAAATAATGCAGTTTTGCACTCAGGTGTCGTTTCCTCTATGAAATATTTTTTGACATCAAGCCCGGATAAAAAATACTATTTCTTTGTGTTTTTATCCTTATCCCACTTATTCTCATATTACAAAGACATGTGTCCCTGACCCCTTATATCAAAAGCTCCTTCAGAGCAGGGTTCTCATATGATACTTAAACCACATGAGGCAGGGAGAAAATTTTAATGAAAGAATCTGTGAATGAATAAATTAAATTGCTTCAAGTCATTTACACTATTTGTTTTTTTTCTAAAGAATGTACCAATGTTGTTCACGTAGTTGCATTTTACCTGAAACAGTTATTATGAATTATTGCATATTAAATGTAAAGCATTCGGTTTTATAAAATTAATACCAGAAGAAACACTAATATTTTGTTAAGCAATTCTTTCCCCAAGTGAGCTTTTGAGAGGAGATATTCTAAATTACTTTAGATATGAGTCTATACTCATATGTTTATTTAAATGTGTTAGCTTATAAAGTTAAGATTAAGAAATTTTTATTATGAATATCCCCAATAGACTAATGGATAGAGTTTTGTTGCTTTTCTCCTCTTTCCAATCCCAATTGAAAAATGTATATGTGTATGCATGTGTATTTGTGTATTATGCATGTGTATATGCATATCCATATATCTATGCATATATGTGTATATATTAATGTATATGCACAAAATAACATATTTTATATTATTATATAATATCATATTATATATATTACTTATTTTATATTGTGTACATTATATATTAATAAAATATTGTATGTATAAAATGAATATATAACATATGATATATTGCTATATGTAATATATCCTATTATAATTATAATAATAGGATATATTATATTATATATCATATTATATTAGAGTGGTGAGAGCAGGCACCTTTGTTTTATTCCTGATCTTAGAGGAGAAGCTGTCAAGCATTCACCACTGAGTATGATGTTAGCTGTGGGCTTGACATATATGTCCTTAATCACGTTGAGGTATCCTTCTATACCCAATTTGTTGAGCATGTTACCATGAAAGGATTTGAATTTTGACAAATGAATTTTTTACATCTATTGAGATCATCATATGAGTTTTTCTTTCATTCTATTCATGTGGTGTATCACCTTTATTGATTGGTGTATGTTGAATCATACTTACATCCCAGGGATAAGTCCTACTTGTTTATAGTCCTTTTGATGTGCTGTTGAATTCGGTCTGCTAAGATTTTTTTTAATATTTGCATCTATATCCATCAGGGATAATTTCTTATAGTGTCTTTATCGGGTATCAGGGTAATTCTGGCTTCATAAAATGAGTTTGGGAGTGTTCCTCCCTCTTCAAATTTTTGGAAGAGTCTAAGGAGGATTGGCATTAATTCTTTAAGTGTTTGATAGAACTCACCACAGAAACTATCTAGTCCTGAGTATTTCTTTGTTGGGAGATCTTTAATTGCTAGTTCAATCTGCTTACTTGTTTTTGGACTGTTCAGATTTTCGATTTATTCATGATTCTTTTGTGTCTTAAAAATTTTTTTAGTTAGCTAGTAATTCTGCTTTTTCTAGTCGGTGCTGGGATTGGTAGATATCAGCCTATTCACTCATATATCTGCAGAAACTTGAAAGTTTTACTGGTGTCTGGCCTGTTCCAGATGGTCACTTTCACATGCTGGGCAATGGCAAGCATTCTACTGAAGTGATGGAGTTAACTGGAATGTATCACAGACGATTTGGTACCAGTTCACATATCAGTAGAATTATAAGGTATGAAAGCAAAATCTGCAAGTCCTGTTGAATTGTATGCTTTGATATAGAATAGGGTAATTTATGCTGTATCTATTGGTCAAACCAAGTAACAAAGCCGGTCTTGATTCAAAGGGTGGGAAAATAGATATTACTTCTTAATGGGAGAGATGCAAAGTCTGTCATCTTTTTTGAAAGCTATTACATTTTATCTATGTATTTTTCTAATTCCTGATTCTCTTCATCAACTTTAATATTTTCTCTGGTCCCCTTTATTGTCACAAAATATTAGATACCTTTGACATATTTGAACATTAAATCACCTCTAAACCCAACCTAGACATTGTTATAGTTCCCTCCTTTGTTGCTAGTAAGAATCTCCTGCTGCCAGCACCATGGTCCAAAAGAGCGCCATCGGTTTGATTAGACCAGTCATATGAAAGAGGGATATTTGAATTTAAGTGTGATTTTTCAGGCCTTTTTACTTGCAGTATAATGAAGGACGTGCACAATGTTCAGATCTTTTAGAATAATATGGGAGCAAACACATTTCATGTATTTATTTATTTTTATCTCCACTTATGTAACTGCAAAAATTGAACAGCCACACTTCCCCTGCTTCTAGTAAAACTAGACATTAAAATATGGGAACTGAAGTTCATATTCTTACTGAATTCACTAGACAAAATAACTCTACCAGAGGTTGGTAATTTTTCAACATATACCAAGTATAAAATTGGCACCTGCTTTCTGTCAAATAAATTTCATGTTACTTTATTGTTGCTCTTGGGTTTTGCTGTTGTTGTTTTGATTTACGAGTATCATTGTGTTTCTGTATTCAGAAATTAAGGTAAAACTGTGTTTATCTAAGTCAACTGTTAACTCTCAGGTCATTTCCCAAAGAGCTTTCTTCCCCATTATTATTTTTCCTTAATAAATGCAAATTAAGTAATTATCTAGTTAAATTTTGACTGAGCATTATTCATTTGAGAAATTGTTGCTTTATAGTGCAAAGGAAGCATTTTTTCCACATTTGGCGCTTTACAATAAACTCATTCTGATCTAAATTGATTGCTATGGGATTATCTTGGAGTCATTAAAATATTGCTGTATTGACATTTACTAATGTTTTTAATTAGCAGTTTCAAATTCCAGTGTTTGGCATTAACTATGAACAGATATATTTTATTATATCCCTATAGCTGTTTATTCAGTTATGTTTGAGTATTTTAAACACCTATTTGACATGTTTTGTGTTATATTTAAGCAGTCAGTGTTTATAGTATATTAGATTAGCCTGTCTTTTTTTTTAATTTATTCTTGGCTGTGTTGGGTCTTCGTTTCTGTGCGAGGGCTTTCTCTAGTTGCGGCGAGCGGGGGCCACTCTTCATCGCGGTGCGCGGGCCTCTCACTGTTGCGGCCTCTCTTGTTGTGGAGCACAGGCTCCAGACGCGCAGGCTCAGTAGTTGTGGCTCATGGGCCCACTTGCTCCGCGGCATGTGGGATCTTCCCAGACCAGGGCTCGAACCCGTGTGCCCTGCATTGGCAGGCAGATTCTCAACCACTGCGCCACCAGGGAAGCCCCAGCCTGTCTTTTTATAATAACAATATAGTTGAGATTCTGAACATCTCTGAACCTGAATTAAGGCAAAAGATATATTTTTGTTTTGTTTTATTGCTTTTAAATAACTCAATGAAATATTGAATTTGTCATAAATTTAAAAGATTTACATTCACACATAAAGCAAAGATGTCTCACTCTTCAAATATTGGTATATTTCAAAAGCCAGAGAGTTTTGCTCAAAGAGTTGAAACATTATTCTCAACTGCCTTGTTACTTTTTCTTTCTGGCAATTGTCATATTCATTGTGTTGCTTCTGCATTCCTGCAAAGGAAAATCTTGAAAAAGAAAGGGCCAGTCACAAAAGTATAAGAGCAATCAATTCACCATTATTAACAGACAAGAGAACATTATTAGGGTAATGGGATAAGAGTGACTATTCTCCCTCCACATCCTCCATCTTTTGAATAATGTAAATTAGAGACCCCATACTTTGAATTAGTATTGAATGTGTATCTCACCTCCTAGCTGTTAGCTTGGTCATGTTCCCTATGTAAACCAACTTCCTTGATATAAAACCAGCAAAACAGTATCAATTACACACTTGTTCTGATAAACAGACAAAATTAGACCCATGAGGTGATATGGATATGCACAGTTGGTGTTCATCACATACAGTTTTTTTCTTTACATTTTGTGTATGCTTTTTAGCAAGAATGACAAAATGACCTGTATCTCTGTAAAATATAAGAACTTCTTAAAAAAAGGAAAGTGTATCAATTCTTTCAAAAATGGGCGTAACATAAAGTACACGATTATAGGGAGCTTTCTTGGGTTATCATGTTAAATATCATTCAGCTATAAGTAAGTTTAGTTTGAATATTTTAAAATTCAGTTCTCAGTGATTGAATGTAACCTGGAAACTGTTACAACCCTGAAATGAGCCTAGGGTAAAAGGTCACATTGGTGACCTCGTGGTCTTTATAATCCTTTAGGATTTCAGGTCTGTACTTAAGTAGGGTCCTTTCCTGTTGTGTTTCTTCTGCTTGGAATGTTCTTCTTCAAGGTACTTTTACTGCTGCCTCCCCATCACTTATGGCTTTACTTTCCTGACAATACTAGCTAAAGGAAAAATCTCTCATCAGTCACCCTTCCTCTCATATCACCTTATGTTTTCATTCTTAGCACTCCTAAGAACAAGAAAGTATCTTGTTTGTTTATGTATGAGTGTTTAATATCTGTCTCTTTTTAAAATATGCAAATTTTTGGAGGTTAAAACTCTTATCTTTTTCACCCCTGTATCTTCTGTATACAGAGTAAAGTTTGATAAATAATATTCACTTGCCATATGTTAATATACGTTAACTGACGAACAGGTGAGAGTTTGCTAGTCTGCAGTCTTTTCATCTCTTTATATTCTTTCTGAGCTTTTACAGTCTATGAATTGTTGACAGCTCTAGATGGACCTGTGTGCTGTTTATCTTGGAACCTGAGCAGCCAATTGATTATAACTTAGCTGTGCCCAGCAATGAAAACATGCCTTACGATTCTGGGCCTATTGAGGCTACCAAAATGGTGTATAAGGGGTTCAGTTCTACATTAGGAATAACATGAAACAGCATCAAATACCAACCACTTTGACTGCTAAAAAGAAAAGAATATATGGCATTTTAAGGTAAAGTTTGATGTATAAAATAGAAAGACTATTTTGAAAGTTTAAAATTGAGGATCTTTTTATAAAGTCAACCTCAGTGTGCATGATAAAACATCTATATTCAAACTTCATTTTTATGCCAGTAGCTTTAGATAGTAAAAGGATTGATACTTTTGAAAAGGAACTCCTATAGCTATTTTAGTTCTCTGTCCCATCACACTTCATCTTCTTACTGCTTAGTTTTGAGCTCAAAATTTGATACAGGCTCTTCCTGTATGAATATTATAGGATCTAATAATTATAGGTTAATAAAGTGAAACTCAAGGGTGAGATTCATCAACTAGAGAAATGTAGGGGTTTCTTCACGCAATTTAATAACATCAAATGTCCTCTATAATCATTTCCATATAAAGCATCAAAAATGGCTTAACTGGGTTCATGCAGGTAGTTAAAAATACTCTCAGACAGATCATATACAAGTATAGCAATTTTATTTAAATTATGTTTTATTATTCTTTTTGTATATAGTAAAAACTAGATGGGCTATTTGACATTTAGTATTTAAGTTTTCTGGGGTTGGACATAGAAACATTGAAATAGAGGGATGAAAGGAATATTTAGACAATTTATACACATTAGACTTAGGACTGGCAATACCTAACCTTGTGACAAATAGTTGTTAATACTACAATTAGAGACCCTCTGGATAGAGGCATTAATAATAGTCCATAAAAGTTCAGTAAGGTAATCATTATATGTACACATATGAAGCCATCATTGAGGTAAATCCTGAGCACATGTGAATTTTGAGAAGTAAATATTCAAAAGGAGCTACTTTAGCTGTAGCCTTTAGCAGGAGAAACTGATTTTTACATTAACCTTATTAGTGTAGGGGATGCTCAATGAGAATTTTAAAAGGAAACATATATTAAAAATGTTAGAAGGAAACATATTTCCAACTAAATTTGAAATTAAATGGTGTCATACAAGTAGAAAAAAAAAATTACAAAAATTACAAGGAGTTAACTGAGTTTCTAGTGCTAGTTTGCCCACATAGGAAGAGTTGGACTTTGAGGAAGTGAAAGTACTTCAGTGAGCCTCATTTTCACACCTATAAAATGACAAGAGCACTACTTTCACCTAAACAGTATGATTAGGATTAATCTTTTAAGATTATAGATAAATATTCTAGAGTATTATTCAATATTTTGTTTTCAACAATTTATTGTAGGCCTTATCTAGTGAAATAAGGCATCAAAGATAAATAAAAGATATAAAGATGGGAAGGAAAATTAACACTCATTGTTTGCAGACAATATATTTGAATAAATTCATCGAACTATTGGAAATAATGAGTAATGAGTAAATAATATAATACACAAAGTTAATATACAAAAACAAAACAAAACAAAAACCTTGTCCTTCTAAACAGTAGCAATGATGTGGAAGTGACTTTACATGTAATCTAGAAGAAGAAAACAAAAAAATCAGCAATATATCTAAAGAAATATGTACAAAACCTCTCAGTAAAATATTAAGAGCACTCCTGAAAAAATTCAATCAGTTGAGATATATGATGTTAATTGATTACAGCACTCAGTATTATAAAGATGTCAATTCACTCCAAATTAAATTATAGATTCAAGAGAATATCTCAAACTATCAGCAAATTTTTTGTGTGGAAAATGACAAGTTGATTCTAAAATTTATATTGAAATACAAAATATTGATAATAGTTATGATTTTGAATAACAAAGTTCGAGTACTTACACAATCAGAAATCAAGACTTACTAGAATTAATCATTAATATGACCAAGAAATATTGGTTGAGTGGTATATAAAATACGTTAATAGAAAAAATTAAAGACGCTAAAAATCTGCCTACCCTTTGAAGTTTCCTGCAATCATAGTGGCATATACCGTAGAATAATAAAAATGAATTAGGTACTATTATGGCACACTATTTGGATATTTCTCTAAACGATCTTATTAAAGAATCCAAACAATACAAATATTCACAAAATGCATATTGAGCTAACATAAACAACTGGGTTGTCAAATGAAACTCTTGTCAATTACCCATATTACTAATAATTTTAAGATTAAAAGATGTCAATAAATATTTCAAATTAGGCTTGGGTCTCCCCATGTCCTTCCTTTCATCATTGGACATGGAGTCTTTGCCTAGCGTAGATGAGATCTCTAATGAAGTATACAAATCATCTCACATATCGAGAAGCATCTAGGTCATAAGATATCTATATTTAATACTCCCAGAAAGTTATGTAGCTCACTTCACATTCAATGAGGATATATTCTTCATAAATCTATATACTGAAGATTTACTTACATCAGCAGTTATAAAACAGGGTATGATGCTATAAGCATTTCCTAGATATGTACTCTCCTCCTAGCAATTACCATTATTGCCTTTACTGGTAGATCAATGATCAACATACTTCCATGGATATTGATCAGGCTCCCTGCCTTCTTTCTTTTCCCAGGAACAAACTCCAGTAGTTGAGTAAGGAATGAATCAGAAGCCAATTGCTTTGGTTTCTTCATACATACATGCATACATACATACTAATAATTTTATATACATGGAATTTCTCTGGAAGGGCCCATGAAAAATAATAATTGTGGTAGCTTCTGCAGAAAAAATTTGTGAACTGGCTGTTGACATGCAGGAGAAATTTTTTTGTTTTTTGCTTTTTTTAATAGTACATCCTTTCTTACCTTGTGGCTTTTGTACCGTGTGTATTAATTAATATTTAGAAAATAATCTAATCTTTGGATTTTGAAAAGTGTTCTCCTTGAAAATGATACCAAAACAAAACAAAAAACTATTTGAGCAGCAAAGTTTATGATAACTGCGTATGGGTTGTGTATTGCTGCGATAACCATAAAGGTGTGCTGCTCACATCTTGTTTTAAGAAAGAACTTGTTCAGCTGCAAGGACTGAAAATAGTAAATGATCTCTGGCTGCAGCATTTTCATGATCTACCTCAGGTTTGTAGGACAGCTCCCAGTTGATGATTGACTAGTATAAGGGTTTCAGTGCCTGTCTATCTCAGCTGAATGTGGAACTTCTCAGAAGAGTCATGTTTACTCTAGAATTTCCCATTGGTTTTATGAAGACTGTCAAATTTTTGCTGCATTTGGTGGGGTCTCCAGGACCAATTTCATTGCCTCCCCACTTTCCTTTAAAGTTTCAGATTTAGTCTGAAGCTTAGTCTGAAAGCCTTTTCTTCATAATTATTCCTTCTTTCTTTTTTATCCATCATAATAAAATGCTGACATTCCTAATTCTCTCTCATTTTCTGCTTCTCAGAGAGCCAAACTAATACAGCTTGTATGAGGAATGGTTCAAGCCGGTAAAATGACGATTTAGGACTGGATCTCTCAAGCCTTGGCTGGTAGTGAATACTGATCTGTAAGGTAGGTGGAACGTGTATAGTCCTTGATACCAGATTGTAGTCTAGTTATTTAAACTTTCACCTGGGTTGATTGATTATGTTCCAATGGAAAGGAATACCCAGGCTGTTACGATGATTCAGTCTTTGAAAAGTAAAGGGTAGAGAATAAAATATGTAAGAACCATGGGTTTACTGGTTGTTATTAAATTTCACTGATGTGCTATAGAGAGATAGTGAAAAAGTGTGGAGAGTTAACCACAAATGGCAACTAAATGTGAAGTGCAAAAGCATCTCTGTGGTAACTTTCATAGGGCCCCTATCTTCTGAAATGAAAAAGAAAAAGAAAATCTGAAGACCAAATCCAGGATCCATTAGTTGGGGTTCCTTAGCTTTAAAGACTGTTGAATCTTCACTCCAGGCAGGTCTGCAATGCCAAATTCAGTGCCCTTGTTGGAAAACCTGGAACTTTTATGCCAGGGACATATAAATTGATACCCTTGGAGACGAAAAGTGCCATGATCTTCCCCACTAGTGTCCTTCCCTTGTTAGAAGGAAACCATCCGGAGACAAGGTATTGAATAGAGTCTTGGCTAAAGTCATCATTAACGTGGATCTTCTGGGTTTCCAAGTGTGTAACTCAGAGTGACACTTGACATTTGTATAACTTCTCACATTTGTCCTTAGATTGTGGGGTAAAAGCTATTATAGTGGAAAAGATAAAGTGGAAGCCTCTGAAACTCACTTCCCCATCTTAATCAACAATCAGTATAGCAAATCACAAACAGTATTACAACCTGGGTTGAGTAGTGAAGTGGTGGTAGGCTTAGGGATCGTAAGAATTCAGGAATAGAGATGCCTATTATATCTCAAGTTTTATTCATCATTCTGGCCACTGAAGAAAAATATCCTGAAAAATGACTCAAAGGCTAACACTAGATTAGCTAAGTAGCATTCTGGAGTGCAGTTGCTGGGCAGGAGATGGCACATTTGCTAGAGCAGATTAATGTGTTTTCAAGATATAAAGGCATTCACTGCCTAATTCTGCTTCCCTCCACTCCTTTTTCTCAAAGGCTTTACCCTCTAACATACTGCTCTAATACGCTGCTAATATACCCTCTTACGATGATATACTTCATTTCAGCATCTCCTTACTGAAGGACTCAACAAGTACAATTGACAAACATGACAACAGTCAAAGAATGATTAACACATATCTTGAGTATGAGAATTTTGATCTCTGTGACCCTGCTGTAGCTCAAAATGGTGAGAATGGGGATAGAATTCTCATCAGTATAAGTGAACATCTCCATCTGGAAATGTTTGCAACCAAATATTTGAGATTAGTTTTCCAGGGTCTTTGTTTTGTACTCAAGAATATGCTTTTCCTGAGGTTGGGTATGAGTACATTTGTTCCCTGTTACAGATAGTTACAGATCTTTGTTCACTGTACTGATGATCCCTAGGAGAACAATAAGAGACTCACAGGTAAAAATGCTGCGAATCACTGTAAGGTGGTGATCTGAGGTTGTTTTAAGCTGTTATATTCATGCTAATTTTTTATGAAGCAATAGAAAACAAATACACTCCAGGGTAACTACATAATTAATGTCTTATAAATACTTATCTTAATGGCCATCCTTCTATCTTTCTGGATGAGAGAACTAGGATGGTTTAGCATTTAATATTCCTATTCGCTTAACTATGGGAAGGTATCCATGCTAGTGAAATATATTTCTGTGTATTGATATTTTATTTACCTCATTTTCCCTTCACTGTTCCTGCTCTTTGTTTTTGCAAATATAATCATATGAGAGCCATCTTAATATTTTTTGTTTATTTGTATTCCACTCATTGGCATCATCTATTTAATATATTCTAGCAGTATCACAGAAGCTTTTGTTATAAAAATTCAGAGGTTTTGTTATTCGGCATTCAGTATTCCAGCAGAAGACATTTAATAACATTAAGCATGCTGTTGTTCCATATTCTCATTATTTCCTCTGGATATACATGTTTTTGGAAACATTATTTGTAAGTTCTTAGAAGAAATTCTCCCAAAAATGTATAAAATTTTTCTGGGATTGTGAGGTTATTGGAATTCTCTAGAGGAATAATAACTTTATTTTTTTAAATATTCCTATTAATAATGTCAACACTAAATATAAACTCTTTTCTTAATTAACATTTTTGTCTTGCTATTAAATACAAATTTAGGAATGATCACAGTATGCTGAAAAGAGTGTTTGATCTATTCCCAGGTCCACTGTAGTGAATTTGCCCATGACTAGGGAGCAGGATGAGAAGGGGAGTGGATACATTTACAAACCACAGAAAGGCTCTCTTTGAGAATTACAGGTCACAACTACAAAGACTACTTCACCATGTAGTAAATTGGTTATCACTGAGTATGTTTAATTATAAGTGAGCTAGCTATCATTTAAAGAAACTTTAGAATACATTCTACTGTATTGGGTAGGGTACAATTAATACACCTTACAACTCTTTTACAACTTATAACACTTTATAATTCATAATATGTAACTCAGCGTAAGACTGCCTTGAAGACTGCCTTGAATTCAGGGAGTCTCCAGTGGTTAGATATTGAGAGATGCTTCTGTGAATCTCCATTTTACAGCTAAGAAAACTAAGTAGTGAAGATTATGGGGAAAGGCACTCATATCTAACCAATTCTAAGAATCACCACCCCTTCTATATAGGTGTGTAAAATCATTTGTATTTTTAACCCTTGAACAACAGAATATAAATGCAAATCCTTCATAACTAGTTAAGAATAGGGGAAATAAGGCATTTTTCTGCAAAACACACTGCCAGGGTCAGGCTTAGGCAATCCATGGCACAGATTTCTACCTTTAAAAATGACTTGAAAAAGACTTGGTAGCTCAAGTTCTGCCGCAAAATTATCTCCCCCATAACCTATCATAACAACTGATGGTGACATGTGACTTCTGCTTAAATTTTATTGACCAGATCAGCCACATGGCTTTGCAAGGGAACTGAGAGTAGATGAGAAAATAGAATAGTTCATATGCTTTGTTATCTATCCAAATATCTTAAAACACTGCCACTTAATACATTTTAGACTGAAAAAAGATAAAAATCATGTTAACTGAAAAGAAAGTTCCTTAAAAATGACCCATTTTTAAATGGTAAAGACAACCAAAAATCCACTCCACCATAAAAGCAATGAGAACACAGAGGGGGAAAAAAAGTCTGTCAAAATCAATGTCTTCAGAACACAGGAAATTAAATTAAAAGCTTGCAGCAGTCCTGAGTGTTTATTCAAGAAAATTTGTTTACTCTTAGTAATAATAGCAAGGTTTGTGGCACTTTAACTTGCCCTATTCCCATCCTTTGTCCCTAAATTTATATTAGACTGAAAACCAACAGCCTCATAATTGTAATAGTGGTAAAAAACAGCAAACTGACCCCCACTGGAGAGGCATACCACGTTTGGATATCTAAAATAAAAAGCCCAAAGTTTAGTGAATTATTATTTGACCTGTCTGGACAGCTACCTGAAATACTTGATTCTCTGGGCTTTTCTATATTTGATGTGACAAGGAGCTTGCTCTTTGCAAACAGCCCTATCCTCCGGGCATTTTTCAAAACAAACAGTGGCAATTGTTTAACAACACAACTGCCTGAGGTGGTGATAACAGTTGGAGCCAACAGAAGTGTGACCAAGAAACTTAAAAGGAAAAAATGGAGAATGCAATATTGAAAGGGCACTTAGAAAACCTCTGACATACCCTGACATTCTGGAAGACCACATACATGTACAGAGCTGTGTGCATACCCAGGATTTGCACAAGCCCATGAGAGACCTGAGAAGGTCCTAAACTCTGAACTCTGGCTGACTTAAGACTGTAGGCAAACAGGAAGTAAAAATGAAGCTAGACTTGAAAATTGCCTGGCAGAACATTAAAAGACACATACACAAACACAGATGACTTTGGCAAAAACTAGAAGATGAATTGGTTCAAATAATTTATAGGAATCTCTTAAGTGATCATTAAGTGGACTGAATAGAGCCTTTAGTGGCTTTAAAACAGAGATCTCATGTAACAAAGAAAGAGATTTTTAAGAATTAGTCCAAAGAAATTACTAAATGAATATGTAGCAAGCATAAAAACAACAACAAGCAACAACAATAGGGAAGCCTGAGATTGGGGGTAAGGAGGGATTATTTCAAAGTTGCCACATTTAAAATATTAACTACATATGCAAAGTGATAGAACAACAAATCCTGAGGAGAGGGAAACAAATAATTCCCAGAGTGGCTACATTTTATTATTTTAAAAGTTCAGTTTTCAAAAAAATTAAGAGAAATGCAAAAAGACAAAAGTATAGTCCATACCCAGGGGAAAAAAAGGTGCAGCCAATAGAAACTATACCTGAAGAAGTCTAGAATGTCAATGAATAGATATATTATTATTTTTTAAATGAGCCAAATAGAAACTCTAGAGTTGAAAATACAAAAACTGAAAGGAAAAATTCACTGTAGTGTCTTAACAACATATTTGAACATACAGAATAAATAATTATCAAACTTGAAGACGGCAATTGAGACTATCCCATATGAGGAACAGAACAGAAAAAAAATAAAGAAAGATGAACAGAGCCTCAGAGATAATGTGTGACACTATCAAATATACCAAAATGTTCATAATGGGCGTCCCAGAAAAAGAGAAGAGAAAGGGACAGAAAGAATATTTAAGGAAATAATTTCCAAAACTTCCCAAAACTGATGAAAAACATTGGTCTGATGTTCAAACATTGAAACAATTTGATTGAAAAACACACCCAAGTATTTTAACAAACTCCAACTAAAATAAACTCAAAGAAAGCCACACCTACACTCATCATGGTAAAATTGTCAAAATCCAAAGAGAAAAAAAAAAGAAAATCTTGAAAACAGAATGAGAGAATATATTATCACGTGAAAGTGTGGACAAGAACCGTTGCCCGTCATTTCAGTAAACAAAAAACGTTGCAATGACATTCCAATAGACAACTAATGTTGCCTGCCATCAAGTCATCAGCAACTCCAGCTGTGCAGATGCTGTACTCTGAGGGGAATTCAGGATGAAGAAAAACAGGACACTGACCCTAGATATTTAAGATACATACCTAATGAATAAGTTCAATGAGCCCAAACTCTTGCATCTTCCCATACATGGAAAATCACTAAAATCATTAACTTGAGATGCCTGTTTTTTGTGATTAGCAGTAATCTTGCAATCTTCAACTACATTTTTTGTTTCAGCAAAAACTCCTGTATTTCCAGGCTACTCCCTTATCTCTTCTGAGAGGTTGTTTCCTTGGCTATAGTCCTCAGTAAAGTCCCCAAATAAAATGTAACTTTCAACTTTTAGGTTATGTGTTTTTCTTCAGTGGACAAAAGGAATCCTCAAGAAGATTAACAGCTGACTTTGTATCATGGAAACCTGAAGGCAAATGGATGACACATTCAGGTGTTTAAAGAAAAAAATAATGTAAAGCAAGTATTCTATATTTAGCAAAATTATACTTCCAAAATTAAGGAGAATTTAAGGCATGACTGGAAAACAAAATTGAGAAAATTTGTTGCTAGTAAACTTGCATTATAAGAAAAAGTAAAAGGAGTCATTATGGCTGAAATAAAAAAGACACTAGAGTGTCATTTAAATCCACACAAAGAAATAAAGAAAAGTGATAAAGATGACTATTTAGGTAAATATAAAAGACAGTATAAATGTATATTTTATACACATAACATAAAATACACCATTTTCACTATTTTAAAGTGTACAGTTCAGTGGTAAATATTTAATATAGTCATAGTGTTATACGGTCATCATCACCATATAGTTCCAAATCATTTTTATTACCTCCAAAGGAAACCCTGTATCCATTAAGCTTTTACTCCCCACTTCTTTCTTCCCCAGCCCTGGACAAACACTAATCTGTTTTCTGTCTCTGTGTATTTGCCTATTCTGAATATTTCATATCAATGTTTTCATATAATACATAGCATGAACTCCAGCAGGGCACAGCAGCATGAACTTCAGGCAGGTCTGTCTACTGATGTTCAGTTAGCAAAGACTGCAGGGGTGTTTGGTGGCAAAGGCTGTGGATATTGTCTTGTTTCTCTTTTCTCCAATAGGGGGAAGTCATGGCCAAGGGAATTCATCTTGGTGCCAAGCTCTGCTGGCCTAGCGATTAGGTGATTCAGGTTAATTGCTTCCTAAATTCTTCTATGAGGCCATTCTCATTTTTAGTTCTCCTTTGGATTGCTGTATATTCTTAATTGTACACCAGAGTTCTCCAAGAGCTATCTGTATCCATGAGGAGTTGTTAAATCATTGTTTTTGAGGGGGATGAGGGCTAGGACCTCCTAGTCCACCATCTTGCTGTCATCATATTTGACAGTATAATATTTCAGTAAGGATAAAATTATATATCAGTTGAATACAATTTACAGTTCAAAACAAGTCATTATATTTATGGTCAGTTGATTTTTGACAAGGAAGAATGCCACGTCAATTCAATGAGAAAACAAATAGTGCTGGTACCACTGGATCTCCATATATAAAAGAATGAAGAAAAATAAAGAAATACATGAATAAATAAATAAAAGAATGAAGAAAGAATATATAAACAAATTGCCTCATCCTATGTGGAAAAATTAACTCACATAGGTAGATAAATGTAAGCACTAAAATAATAAAACTCTTAGAAGAAAACATAAGACTAAATCTTCATGGTCTTGAATCAAGCCATTTTTTTTTTAGATATGATATCCAAGGAAAAATGACAGAAGAAAATACTAGGCAAACAGTACCTTGTCAAAGTTAAAAAAAAAAAACTTTTTTGCTTTAAGGACACCATCAAGAAATTGTAATGATAACTCACAGAATTGGGGTAAATATTTCCAAATCATATATATGACAAGAGACCTATATCCAGTATATGTAAAGAACTCTTAAAACCTAACAATAAAAAGGCAAATGACCCATCTTTTAAAAAATGGATAAAGAATATGGACATATATTTTTATAAAATATATATATGAATGAACAATACACATATGGAAAGATGCTCAACATCATCATCTATTAAAGAAGTGCAAACCAATTCACTGTGAAATATGACTTCACATCTGCTAGGATGGCTAGAAGCAAAAAGGCAGAATGAGTTTTGGCAAAAATGTAAGAAACTAAGACTCTCATACAGTGCTGATAGGAATTTGAAATGGTGTAGCCACTTTGGAAAATAATTTGAGTATTTCTGAAAAACTTAAGCATGTTCCTATCTGATCCAGCAATTCTACTCTTAGTTATATACCCAAGACAATTGAAAACACATGTCCACACTAAAAATTGCATGTGAATAATATCCCAAAGTGTAAATAACCCAAAAATCCATCAGCTGTTAAATGGATTAGAAAAATGTGACTTATCCATGAAATAAAATACAATTCAGCACATTCTACAACATGGATGAATGATGAAAAAAGTATGCTAAATGAAAGAAGTCAGACACAAAGGAAACATATTTTATGTATCCATTTTTATGAAGGGTCAAAATACACAAATTCAAAGAGACAGAAATGTGTTAGTGTTTGCCAGGAGCTAGAGAGAGGCGGGGGATGCATACTGACTGCTCATGGGTATGACGCTTCTCCATGAAGGGCTGAAAATATTCTGGAATTAGATAGTGGTGATGGTCACACAACATCATGAATATACTAGAAACTGCTGATTAGTACATTTTAAAAGTTAATTTTTTGATATGTGGATTATATCTCAATAAACTTTCATAAAATTAAAATGGGACCCAGGGTTGCACATATGTCTAGATAGACAAAAATCTGAACTAAAATTTGAAAGAGCAATTTCTCACCAATTCTTAATTCATAATTTATATTAAATTTAGGGGTTGTACCTAATAAAATGCTAACCTGTAAGAAACTGTTCTCTGTCCATAACACAGTTTGAAAATATGAACCATTTCAAGTTACTGTAGGCAGAACAGCAAGTGACAAAAATTCAATTATTTCTATTCTTTACCATCAGAGGTAGTTATGCCTTTGTAATAATTTACTATATTTCTGTGGTGAATGATTAAACTAAAAACCTAGACTTCAGTCTTCAAGATGAAATACTTACTATTAAGCAGCATAACCATGTGTTCAGAAAGCAGAATAAGATGATTGTTGAAATAAGTATGGCTGGTGAATTTAGACTACTTATAGTTAGGGGAACATTTTCTCCACACCAAACATTTTCATTTGATCACGAAATGGATCATTTTTCACTTGCTTCAATCCCTTTTATTTATACAGGGAAAGTAAATAGGCATGCCATGCTTAGTAACATTGTGTCTTTTTTAAAATTAGTTATATATATGAACTATTTTGTGCTTACTGGAACATACTCAACAAACGAGTAATGTTGCATTTTCCAGAGTTTTTTTTTCTCCCTTTAAGTTTTACTGTTTTTTTCTTTGAGGTAAAGAAAGTCTAAGGTCTGCTTACATTGAAGGTAAAAAAATGCCACCTTTCAAGTGTAGCATAAATAACTGTATGCACCTTATCTACAGCTTTCCCACAGTCTGAAGTACTTTTCTTCGATAAAATGTTTACCAATAATCTATTTTCCACTAAATCCAGTTTATTCTGCTAAAGATTAGTTTGACTTTTTATCTCTGATAAATTTTAATTTATTTTATTTTTGAGTAAGAGTAAACATATATATATATATATAGGAACATTGTTTATATACATACACATGATCCTTGAACAGTGTAGGGGTTAGGGGCACCGACTGCTCCCCCATGCAGTTGAAATTCAAAGTACTGCTATCTCTTCCTCAAAAACAAAGGATTGATAAATGTCTCATTCAAGGGCAGGAAGTTGAAACACTTTGGTTAGAATCAAGATTCAAACCCTAGTTCTTTTGACTCCACATATTGTGTTCTCAGATGAACACAAACGTTTCCTCATACATCGTTAATTTAAAGATCTGTAAAATGAAAATACAGGTACTACATATACTGAAAAAAATCCTCATCTGCTTATAAGTGGACACATTAAGTTTAAACCTATGTTATTCAGGAATCATCTGATCTGCATATGTAAGTATTAAATCATTATACACCACTCTTTCAGTATAACCATTTTTATTGTTATTTTTATTCACTGTATTATGGCAGAATGAACTGTTTCTTCAAATGCAAAAAACCCCTACTTCGTCTCCTATACTCCCTATAATTATTCATACATTATCACAGCTTTACATATTTAGGGTTTCAGGAAAAAATGCATGAATTAAAAAGGAAAATTGTGGTATCACTGATTGCTAAGAGTTTTGTTTTCAGTGATCATATTTGCTTGTGAAGGCTTTCTTTCTTCTACTCTTTTTTTTAGAAGGAAATGCCATTTTCCACCTTCCAGTTTTCACGAGTACAGGTTTCCATGTAAACTTCTGCACTCTTAACTGCAAATCTTACTCCCCTCCATTTCAGCTAGGTAGGTTTACTGCTTGGGGAGGAACTGACAGTGGTATTTGTTCTAAACTGGAAAATCTAAAGTCTTGAGATAGGACATTGTGTACCTCTGCTCCTTCACTTTTTCCTTCTGCACAATCCAGTGGGAGGGGCAACCTAGTCAAGTGCAGTCTTCTCTAAATTCAACACTTTCCTCAGGTGTGCTGCCAGAAGACGTGGACTTCAGGGAAGTTAGAGCGTGAGTAGACCCAGTCTGATGTTACACCAGCTGACATGAGGTGTCCCACATGGCTTTATCATAATCATGTTTATATATTTTGTGCTTCATCTTCTGTCTCTGCTACTGTTTCTCGATTTGATCCGAAACCTTGGTGGGAAGAAAAAAGTCTTCTTTATTGAGCTTTTTCAAAACACTCAAAATTTCCTTGGTTATTTCAATTGCATTTATGATCAGACACATTAACTGGCAACATTTATTTATAAATATATTTGGGCAGTAAGTCTACTCATCTGTAATATCCCTGTGAACTTCTGAACTGCTGATACCTTTCTAACGTATTCTACTAACTTGCTTCGTCTGTTTATGAGCTCAACCCATACTACTTGAACATATCTTCTCTTTCTGGTCCTTAGTTCAACTTATATACTATATATTTGATCAGTGAATGTATGCATTTTACAGAGTATAACAGACATGAGACATTGATAGTTCTCAATGGATGAATAAATAGATGCATACACATTGACTGAGTTTGTTCAATCTTAGTAGCACATTCCAACCTCTATAAGAAACTTAAAGATTCTTCTCTTTCTACTCCCAGGCAGAGTTTTATTGATCTTCAGTAGGGTCAAGATAGGTTCACAGTTGGTTCACATGGTTCCAGGAGGAGAAACATGTAGGTTTACAAAGTTCTGAAAGCTTGTAGAAGCTATGCCTTATTGGGAGTGTTTTTGGACAATTTTCTTAAAAAATTCTTTGGTTCCTTTGTCTTTGTTTCTCAAAATCTCCTCTCTGGGTCATCTTCTTGTATATATCTCTGTAGTGTTTGTGTGTATGAGTGTGTATGTGTGTTTGTGAATTCATGTCCCTCTTGTAGTTGGTGCTATAAAATGATTCTGAGATTGCTATTATTTGGAAATGACTCCACCCAGAAAAAGTCTTGGAGGGTAGCTTGGGAAATCTCCGATAAACACGTTCTTTCCTTAGCTGTGTTCTTTGGATCTGTTCTTTAATGTTTTTATTGTTCTAGTAAGAAGATACAGAAAAGCAAAATCAGAAGTCTGACCTAGAGCAGGGGGGCAAGAAAGCCACTTTACCTGCTTTTCTCTAGTCTACATAATTTTGCATCTTTTGGATAAAAGGATATTAATGCTCACATGTGACTTAGCCTAATTCATTAAAGCCAGGGTTATACATAAGAGTGTGAGAATAAAAGCACCAATAATAAAATCTTGGCATTGAGTTAGGAAACTTAGCAAAGTTGTCAACTTCAAAGGAAGTACACAGATTTAGAATACTACGTTCAGGACTTCCTCCCTTTCTTTTCTACCTGAAAGACAGAAAAAGGACATACAATTAGGGAGAGTATAAACTCTTCTATCACAAATTATATTCAAAAACTAATTTAAAGCGTGTGTGTGTGTGTGTGTGTGTGTGCGCATGAATGCATGAATATACTTGCTTTCAGGAACACTAATACATAGTCCCTTTTGAGATTCTTAATAAATGTTACCGTAAAAATAGAAACAAGTAAATTTTATGACATTTTAGTGAGAAAATATTGAACCAAACCTAGATGCACACGTTTATAAATGCACAACTCCCAAAGACAAATAGTGAATTATAGACAGTGTTTAGATAAGTATTATTAATGTGCATAATATTATTTGTGGATGCTTTAAAAGTAGATTCTCTAATCCCGCTTTCAGATACTCTTACTTTTTCTGTATCAAGATCCAATATTTTGTGTTTTAAATAAGCCCTCCAAGTAGTTGTGATGCAAGTAATCTGGATCACACACTTTAAAAATCCTGGCCTAACTCTACCCACAATGTCAACAGTACTTTGCATTATTCAAGTGAGTAGTGTCAGTCTCCCTTCTAATTATCATCTTGGTTTAAGTTGTACCCAGATGCCTGTCTACACAAATATCCAATAATCCACAGAGGATCACATGATGACCCAGGAAAGATGTGAAACAATGACAATTCTGTGCCTTAGGTGAGATTGCATTCTGTGCCGTGACAAGGCATCCCCCCAATACTTTTCTGTAATTAGAGTGGAAGTAATATAGTGATTTCTGATTCTCTTATAAAAGTAGTTACCCTGTTTATGAAAAGTTTGTTGGTATAATTTCTCCAGATATGTGTATGCTTGCACATGCATACAAATAATATTATAATCTATTTGTTGTTAAAAAATTTAAAGTCAGGGTAGAATTTCAGCTTGAATCTGGTATCCCAGATTTATTGTTTAATCTTCATTTGATATTTGATGTAGATGTAATTTATCAGAAAATAGATCACTGTTATTGACTCTTCCTAATTTTTCATGATCTTTAATAAGTAGCTTTCCCATCTATTAAATTTCAGCCTTTGAGATAATCCTTCTCTGTTCCAATAAAACATTAGTGTTTGCACATTAATAACAAGTTTATTTATTTATTTACTGTCCTAAATGAAGGTAATTTTCATTCCAGCAGCTGGCTCACACATTATTTTTCTGCGTTTACAAATTGGTCCAACAATCTATTCCTGTATTTTTTAAATAACAGATTTTTTGAGATATAATTCATATATCATAAGCTTCACTCTTATGCAGTTCAGTGGTTTGGAAGAATATGTGCAGAGTTGTGCAACTATCACAAGTATCTAATTTTAGAAAACTTTTATCACTAAATAAAGAAACAGCATTCATTCTTCATTCCCCCTGTCACCCATCTTCTGAGAACTACTAATATACTTTCTGTCTTTATAGATTTGCCTATTCTGAGCTTTTATATAAGTGGAATCATACAGTATGTGGCATATTTTGTCTTGCTTCTATCACTTAGCATGTTTTCAAGGTACATCAATATTGTACCATGTATCAGTGCTTCATTCCTTTTATTGCTAAATAATATTCAATTGTATGAATATTACAATTTCAAGGTTCAATTTCAAATATTTGTCATGTGCTTACACCTGTGAAATTATAACCATAATCAAGAAGGTAAACATATCTACCCCACAACCCAGAGTTTCCTTATGCCCCTTTGAAACCCTCCTTCCTACACGTCCCCAACACCCTTCTTCCATCAACTGAGGCAATCATAGGTCTGATATCACTTTAGATTATTTTTGCTTTTCTAGAATTTAATATAAACAGAATCATACGGTATGTACTGTTTTTGTCTGTTTTAACCTCATGTAATTATTTTGAAACTCATCTGTGTCATTGTGTGTATTAATATTTTATTAATATTTTATTCATTTTTATTGCTTAATAGCATTCCAATTTTTGTATGTACAACAGTTTATTTATATATTCACCTATTTATGGACATTTCAGTAACTTGCAGTTTTGAGATATTATAATAAAAGTATTTATGTACAATTCATCATGTAACATAGGTATTATTTTCTCTTATTATTGATAAATAACCAGATGTGGAATGGGTGAATCATACTGTAAATGCGTAAGTGCATGTTTATCTCTTTTTTTAAACAAACTTTCAATTTTGAGTTAATTGTAGTTTCCCATGTAGTTGAAAGCAATAATGCCAAGAGGTCCTGCATATCCATTACTTAGTTTCTTGCAAAACTATTACAGTATCAGAACCAGGATATTGACACTGATACAGTCAAGATACAAAATTTCAATCACTACAAGTATACTTATTTTGTCCTTTAATAGACACACATAGCCATCTCTGACATTGGAAACCATTTATCTACATACATTGGTATAGTTTTGTTTAATTTTTAAGGAAATTCTCAACTGTTTTACTATGTGTAAGAAACTGTTTTCTTATTTATACCATTTTACATTCAGGCCAACAGTGTTCAAGAGTTTCAGTTTCTTAACATTTTCAACAACATTGGTATGGATAGTTATTTTAAATTTAGCTATTTAATTGGTATATAATGTTATTTTACTGTGGTTTTAATTATAAAATCACTTGAACATTTGATAAACTTATGATTTATTTATTTAAAATAACTGCCAGACTAATAGTGGCTCTATCATTTCAATTTCTGACTCACGTTTTGTTTTCTCCGTATCCCAGCTGATGCTTGGTATTGTTGGTATTGTATGTTTTTTTTAATATAAATATTCTACTGGGTATGAAATGGTACGTCATTGTGGTCTTAATTTGTATTTCCTAAGGACTAATGATCTTGAGCAATTTTTAATGTGCTTATTAATTACTCTTACATCTTTTGGGTGAAATTCAATTTGCTCTATTCAAATCTTTTGCCAAAATTTTAATAGTCTTATTTGTCATTTTATTAGTGGCTTCTAAGAGTTCTCTACATATTCTGGACACTAGTTCTTTATGAGACATATGGTTTGTAAATATTTCCTTCCAGTCTATGGCTTATTTTTTCATTTTGTTAATGGTATCTTTTGAAGCACAACAGTTTTTAATTTTGATGAAGTCCAAATCATTATTTTTCTCTTTATTTTATGAACTGTGTTTTTGGTATCATAGCTAAGAAAATTTTCATGTCCAAAGTCATAATTAACGGTGATGGTTGGAATATAGTAAATTACTGAATTCATAGCATTGTTCAGTCACTTTTGGTAAGTTTTTTGATATAGAAGTATACCAAAATAAATTTGTTTAAAATTTATACCTAAGATAAATACTGGCTTCAGTTTCTTGTATTGATGTGAATCTCCTCATATCAATAACCATAGTTCTAGTTTATTGTGCTCCTTATTTGTCCCTCTGTAACTGAATACAACTTCCCCAAACTTTGATGTTTCAATTCCAGTTTTAAGAACTTTTTGATAGTACAAAAATAGAAATAAATGCCCCATTACTTGTAAACGTATAAATATTTTGTGGTATACCCACACAGTGGAATACTAATCAGCAGTTAAAAGGTACAAATTATTATTACAGATGTCAATCAATATATGTAACAGGGAGAAGACCCAAAAGTGTTTCCTAAGTAAAAGAAGCCAGATTCAAAAAGTCACATACTTCATAATTTCATTTATATGACATTCTGGAAAAAAACAGAATTATAGAAACAGAAATAAGAACAGTGGTTGTCACAGACTGTGGAGTGGGAGAGGAAACTGACTGCAGTTGGCATGAAGGAATTGTTTTAGAGGTGATGGAAAGATTCTTATCTTGATTGTAGTGGTCGTTTTATGTATGTACTATAGTTCTATAGTAGAACTATACACTTTAAAAGATAAAATATACTGTATGTAAATAATACCTGAGTAAATTTGACTAAAACTTTTTTAAAATCATGTTTCTAAATAGCAATAATAAATGTGTAGAAAATAATTTTTTAATTACCTTTACCAATATCAAGAAATATTAAGGGCCTACAAATAAACATAAGTAATGATGTATAAGACTTCTGCAAAGACTTCTGCAGTAAAATATTATTGATTTTTTAAAATAAATAATAAATAAATGGAGGTGTATGTGATGTTCACATTTTGGAAAACTCAATATTCTAAAGATGTCAATCATGCTAACAGTTAAAAATCCCATTAGATATAGTTTTCATAATTATATGAATTGAATTCTCAAATACTTATGAAAAATCAATCGATAGCCAATATGCTCTATTTAAAAAAACAGCATGGGATAACTTAACAAATAATAAGATTTATACATTTATGAAACAAAATGTATGATAGTAAATAAAGGATAGACAGACCAATGAACTGAAATAATTATCACTAAAATAGAC